>NC_083686.1:18697500-18997500 GCF_033118175.1 Dama dama | reverse complement strand
TATTTGATCAGCAAAATGAGGACATGTAAGCTGACAATTTGTTTTTTTTTTTTGCATCTTTCAGATGGTAGAGACTCTGGGTGGTAAAATCTGAATCTTGAAATAGTGGAATTTCTCATATACTTCAGTAGTTTTAATATGTGATTAGTTTAGAAGATTTTCTAGACTGATACCATTGGTTTGAGGCACAGATCACTGATGCCAGTGCAGTTGTCCAGAGAACAGATTATGAAAAAGAATTTTTTAGGATCCGTGGTCAAAATACATAGATATATTTATTTTCTCTTCTTGTTGTTGTTCAGTCGCTAAATCATGTCTGACTTTGCGACCCCATGGACTGCAGCACACCAGGCTTCCCTGTCCTCCACTATCATTTTCTCTCAGTGGGAAGCAAAAAACCACAGTGACTGTGATGCCTTATAAATTTATTACTCACTATTCACTGTTATTTAAAATCACTGGTTTTACAGATCCCTTTATTTTTATTTATTTGATTCAAATGGCAGCAGTGTATTGCCTCACACTTCTGGAAGCTAGAGGTCCAAAATCAAGGTGCTGCTGCAGGGTTAGTTCCTTCTGAGGGTTGTGAGATGAGGGTCTGTTCTAGGCCTCTTTCCTTGGCTGATAGATGGTGGTCTTCTCCCTGTGTTTATCCACATTGTCTTCCATTATCCAAGTGTGTTTCTGTGTCCACATTTCCTCTTCTTATGAGGACATAGTCATGTTGAATTAGGGTGTGCCTTAATGACCTCATTTTAACTTGATGAGTAAAGATCCCCATCTCCAAATAAGAGCACACTCTGAGGAACTGGGGATCAGCTTGACGATACATCTCTTTCAAGGCACACAATTCAATTCACACCAGTCACATTCCTGCTGCCTGGGTCTTCCAATACCTGGAGACTGTAGACTAACTCCTTCCTGTGGCTCCCGGAGCCTCTGCGATGAAACGTGGCTCTGCTGGGCTCTGCGGCTCATCTCCTGCTTCCTTCCCTGCCCTCTTAGAGTCCGTATTCCTTCTATAAGGCATTTCTTGCTGATTCTGACCTTGGAGACTTACTCCTCCATCTGCCTGATATGCCCATTCTCCCTGTTAGTCCTGGATGTTAGCCCAACCTTCAGACTCAGATCAGATGACACATCCTTTCTGAAGCCCAGCCTGCTCTTCCTCCAATTCTGGCCGAGGTGCCCTCTTGCACACACAATGTGGAATTGAATCTTAGTACTTAAGACACTGTCTACCTCATGAGACTGAGCTGCTCAAGTCCGAGGTCTGCATCTGGTTCTCTGTTACAGCTCCTGCCCCGACAGTGGTTGCTCGATAAATATTTATGGAATGAAAGAATGCCTGGATGTGCATTTAGGATTGTGAACAGATGTAAGGAAAAAGATCTGGAAGAATGTCTTTAAAATATTAAGTGATTTTTAAAAAATTATTTATTTATATTGAAGTGTAGTTGATTGGGAAGATCCCTTGGAGGAGGGTATGGCAACCCACTCCAGTATTCTTGCCTGGAGAAGCCAATGGACAGAGAAGCCTGGCAGGCTGCAGTCCATGGGGTCGCACAGAGTCGGACACCACTGAAGCAGCTTAGCACACATAGTTGATTTACAGTGAACAGTGTTGTCTTGCTTCAGGCGTGTAGAGCACAGTGATTTAGTTACTTGTATATATATATTCTTTTTCAGAGTCTTTTCCATTATCGGTCATGGCCAGGTTTTGAACGTGGTTCCTTGTGCTGTACAGTAGGCCCTTGTTGTGTATCTGTTTGATATAGAGTGGTGTGGGTATGTTAATCCCAGATTCCTAATTTATCCCTTCTGCCTTTTTGCCTTTGGGATCCGTACTTTTGTCTTCTATGTCTGTGAATCTGTTAGTTTTATAAAGTTCACCTTTTAACAGTGGTTTTTTTTTCTTTTACTTTACATTTTGTACTTTTCTGTATTGTTTCATTTATTTAAGAAAAAATGAAAGTGTCATTTTATACAATCAGAAAAAAATTTTTTTTCACTTTGAGTCAGGGGAAAAGTTGGTGTGAGAGAGAAATCAGTTGCTTCCCTACAACTCTAAAAACCTGGTTTGGGTATTTCTACTCTAAGTTATAAAAACTTAAAATGAATAAGTTCACTTGTCTTTCTGCCTGATAAGCTTCAGTCTAGTAGTTGTGGACATTAAAGGTATCATTCAGATTTCCGTTTAAAAGGCAAGCTCACCAGAACATAAACTTTTTTAACCTGTTTAAGCTAGAACTCTTACTGAGAAGTATTAAAGAGTTTCATTATATACTTACTGTATGTGTAACACAGTTAGCATCTTTAGAGTTCATTTGAGAATCGTAATGCAAAAGAATAAATTTTATTTTATTAAACTTTGGTGACACGCTTGAAAAGGGTTTTTCACCATACCAGTGAGTTGTAGCACTCTGTCGAGAGCCACTGTATGTTTTCTCATTGTCTTATTTTGCCCTATTTTAAAATATAAACAACTGGTTAATATTTTTGCCTCCTAAATAGTTACAGTATGTCTTTTGCATCCTATAATTGTTTTTCAAATCTATTAGTGCATCTTAAAATCAATTTAGTGAGTCATAATTCACATTAAATTTTATATATGCATTTATATGCACACATACATATAGTAAGGATATGGCATATAGTAAGGGTAAATTGTTTATGAAAATTCTGGGTTGCAGCAATCTACCTGCAATGTAGGAGACCTGGGTTTGATCCCTGGGTTGGGAAGATCCCCTGGAGAAGGGAATGGCTACCCACCCCAGTATTCTTGCCTGGAGAAGTCCATGGACAGAGGAGTATGGTGGGCTACAGTCCATGGGGTCACAAAGAGTCACACATGACTGAGCAACTAACGCCTTCAGATTGCAGCAAAATATTTGGAAAGCCCTGTTCTGAAATATATGGAGACATACTTTAAAATTTCAATTAAATAGAGATCGGCTAGTCTAGGAAGTAATCTTGGCAACCTAGAATATAGCCCCCAAATAAAAAATTCAACCTAAAAAAAGTCATTTGAGAGTTATAAAAGTAAACTTCAGCAAAGACAGGCATATCAGTCTACCTCAGAATCCATTTAGTCTTATTTTAGACAATTATTAAACTTGACTACTTCCTTTCCTGATCTGTAGCAATTTAGAGTGAATTAGACCTGATAGAAGAATTCTGTTAGTGACATTCACTAACAGTAATAGGAGAGAATTAGCAGCAGCCTGGGAAGGTCAAGGAAACTGTAAAAGAACGCCTAGACTTCCCCGGTGGTTCAGTGGTTAAGAATCGGCCTGCCAGTGCAGGGGACATGGATCTGATCCCTGGTCCAGGAAGACCCCACATGCTGCAGGGTGACTAAGCCCGGGTCCTACAACCACTGAGCACATATGCACCCAGAGCCGGTGCTCTGCAACAAGAGAAGCCACCGCAGCGAGAAGCCCGTGCACCCCATCAGGGAGTAGCCCCCACTCTGCAATTGGAGAAAGTCCTTGGGCAGCAACGAAGACCCAGTGCAGCCTAAGTTAAATTTAAAAAAACCAAACTCCTAAGATAAACATCATAGTATAGGTACTTTTGTTGGGAGCTAGCAGGCACTTAATTGTCCCAAAGGGCATAGTTCTTTGCCTGTAAAGAGCAGTCAGGAAAGCACTGAACGAGGGTCTCAGGAAAGCTGAGTTTCCTGTTTGTGCATGACCAGCAGCACAGCATGGGCCGGACATCTTACCCTCTCCCTCTGGGTTCAGCCCGTGGGTTGGGTGGATCCCCTGGAGGAGGGCATGGCAACCCATTTCAGTATTCTTGCCTGGAGAATCCCCATGGACAGAGGCGCCTGGCGGGGCACAGTTCATGGGGTTGCAGAGAGTCGGACACGACCGAGCAGCTAGGCACAGCACAGTAGCGGCCTCGCAGTCTCCTCAATGGTAAAGTGAGGTCGAGGCACGCGGTTTCTCAAAGTTTTCTTCCCCTCTACAGTTTTCTCATTGCAGTGAATATACAGGTAAGGCTGGTTTATGATCTAAATGATAAACACCTCAATTAGAACAAACCAGGTAATTGATTTGTACACTTCTTTTAAGTGAATAAGAAGTTTACAATTATTTTGTGGTATGTTTGCGTCTTAAAAAATGCTGTTCTATTTAAGTTTCTCTACTGGGGCTTCCCAAGTGGCACAGCGGTAAAGAATCCACCTGCCAGTGCAGGAGATGCAACATATGCTGGTTCGATCCCTGGGTTGGGAAAATCCCCTGGAGGAGGAAATGGCAACCCACTCCATTATTCTTGCCTGGAAAATTTCATAGACAGAGGTCTCTGTCCATTGGGTTGCAAAGAGTTGGACATGACTGAGCACCTGAGTGCACACACCTCATTTCTCTATTATCTTACTGTTTTATGGTAACAATAGGAACATATGCTTGAAAGTGTGGGTACAATTTGGCTACTTGAATTTATTTCAATAGGGAGTTGAGGCTACTTTAGAACCATTTAAGGCATTTCCCCTTTTTTAATGCCTTTATTAGTGGTTTTTTAAAAAATATTTACTTGGCTGCACCAGGTCTTAGCTGCAGCACGTGGGATCAGTTCCCTGATCAGGGATCGAAGCCAGGCCCCCTACACTAGGAGCCGGGAGTCTTAGCCACTGGACCACCAGGAAAGTCCCTCTTCTTCTCTGTTTTATATTTTTCATCTTTTACATTTTCTAGATGGCTGTCCAAATGCAAACCTGGTCCAGGTTTCAACAGCAACGTTTTTTCTTTTCTTCAGCAAAAAGTAGAGAATGGAGACCAGCGATATCAGTCTTGTTCATTGATGATAAAAGGTCTGTCTCTCACGCAGCAGCTTCAGTGGGACCCCAGCAGTCACCATCTGCAAGGGTTTATGGACTTCGGTCTTGGCACCCTTGATGCTGACGAAATGCCACTCGCCTCAGAAACTGTCTTGCTCATGGCAGTGGGTATTTCTGGTCACTGGAGCACACCTCTCGGTTATTTTTTTGTAAACAGGGCCTCTGGATATTTGCAAGCTCAGCTGCTTCGTCTGACGATTGGCAAGCTAAGTGACATAGGGATCACAGTGCTGGCTGTCACGTCTGACGCCTCAGCTCACAGTGTTCAGATGGCGAGGGCACTGGGGATACATCTCGACGGAGACAATGTGAAGTGTACATTTCAGCATCCTTCATCATCCAGCCAACAGATTGCCTACTTCTTTGATTCTTGCCACTTGCTTAAATTAATAAGAAATGCATTTCAGAATTTCCAAAGCATTCAGTTTATCAACGGCACAGCACATTGGCAGCACCTCGTGGAGTTAGCAGCACTAGAGGAACAGGAATTATCGCATATGGAGAGAATCCCACGAAAACTTGCAAATCTGAAGAACCACATACTGAAAACGAATTGTGCCAGCCAGGTCTTCAGTGAGAGTGTGGTCAGGGCATTAGAATGTTTGCTGTCATTAGGCCTGCCTTCTTTTCAGAACTGTGTTGGTACCATCCACTTCTTACGGTTAATTAACAATCTGTTTGACATTCTTAATAGTAGGAACTTTTATGGAAAGGAATTTAAAGGACCTCTATTACCTGAAACTTTTAATAAAATCAACCATGTGTTAACTGAAGCCAAGACTATTTTTGTTACATTATCTGACACTAGCAATAATCAAATCCTTAAAGGTAAGCGAAAACTGGGATTCCTGGGATTTTTGCTTAATGCTGAGAGCTTAAAATGGCTCTACCAAAATTATGTTTTCCCCAAAGTCATGCCTTTCCCCTATCTCCTGATGTACAAATTCAGTCAGGATCATTTGGAATTATTTCTAAAGATGCTCAGACAGGTATCAGTAACCACTTCTAACCCCACCTGCATGGCATTCCAGAAAGCTTACCATAATTTGGAGACCAGACACAGATTACAAGATGAGGTCTTCCTAAGTGAAGTAAGCAGCCTTGACATTTCAATTGCTCGAAGGACAGACCTGGCCCTCGGGACAGTTCAGCGTGAGTATGGTGTCAGCATTATAGAGAGTCTTTTTTACAAAGAGGATATTTGCCCAGACTGGTCTGACTGTTTGCTAAGTGAGGCATTACTAGATCTGTCAGTTCGTAGGCGAAATCTCACCTCTTACGCTGGTTATATTGCCAATAAGTTATCAGCTCTGTTAACATGCGAGGACTGCCTCAGTGCGCTGTATGCATCGGATCTCAAAGCCTCTAAAATTGGATCCCTGTTGTGTGTTAAAAAGGAGAATGGTGTGCATTTCCCTTCTGAAAGTTTGTGCCGAGTCATAAATACTTGTGAGCGAGTTGTGAGAACCCATTCAAAGCCGACAGTTCATGAACCACTGCTTCCCAAACAGAGGGAATTTTACCTTCAACAGAAAATATTATATGAGCTTTCTGGGCATATTTATCTTTTTGTAGAGTTAGATGAGCATCTCTTTGATGGAGAAGTATGTGCCATCAATCACTTTGTAAAGTTACTAAAGGATATCATAATCTGTTTCTTAAAGATCAGAGCTAAAGATATAACTCAGTACTCCTTAAAACACCACTCAGAAAGAATTGAGCTGAAATCTTTGTCAAGGAAACACTGGTCATCTTCACAGAATTACAGATGTTCAAGTTTTGCGAATACCAATAAATGCAGGCATTTGCTAAGGAACAATAGATACCCATTCAAATGAAGGACCTAAAATATATTAACATTTTTATTAAAAATAATTGGTCAACATTTATTTTAAAATTCAACTGACAATATTTTACAAATTCTGCACAGTGGACAAGTTTGTGTTTATGTCTTAGGAATTTCCATTATGTACGTTATCAAATCTACATGGAATTTGGTAGGGCTTACAAACATTTCAGAGTTACCTAAAATGTAGAAAGCGGGAAGTCAGTAAGAACAGACTAGCCAACAGGTGCTGTGTTTGAATTTACCACTATCCAACTGAGTAATTCAACTGGATGTACTTTAAAAACAAGTGAGAATGGCAGAAACGAGCACAATATTGTAAAACAATTATCCTCCAATAAAATTTTTAAAAAGTGAGAATAATGACAAAGGAGTCTCTAAAACATTGACTCCTTTTATAAAGACTACATTCCCAGAAGAGATTTGGTCTACAACTCTTAAGAATAACACTTAAAAAAATAAAAAGACTGTTAACAGAATACCTATCAAACTGTGAATATAGTTTACTTACACATGAAAATTAGGCCAAGTTAAATACCAAACACTACGAAAACCCTTTTGCTGGGGTACCTTTAAATAGAAATCATTAAACTCTATTAGGCAGAAGGTAAACACATGAGCCATGAAATGGACACTTCTTGTGCTACAACCAAGCTCGAAAATGTTGTCTGGGGAGTATGCAGGTGATGTGATTTTCACAGCCCATTTGTCTGGACTTCACACTACTACTTTGAATAGTAAGAGTGGATACCTGACTCCTCTTGGAGGAGCACAGTGCTCATCAGAGAATGAAAAGAAGCCTTTGTTTCAACTTCTTCTGAAGAGGATAATAATGAAACATTTTCAGTTTGGCATAATGGTTTTTCATATCGTATGATAAATAAATTGGGGGAAAAATGGTCAGTTGGGAGAGTATGAAAGAGTTTGTCTTAACCACATAATGAGATTTTTCAGAAATTTGGGAGAAGCTTAAATAATCTGAAGATGGAAACCTACTAATAAGAACAATTTTCTCCGTTCTCTCAGATCCAGATCTGAAAAGACAAAATAGAAAAACATATAGTTATATGTACTTTCAGAAATGGAGGTATTTTAATGGGAAAAAATGAACAAACACATTATTCACCTGTGTATGTAAAATATCTCTTATTGTCATTAAGTTAATGTTCATAGACTACAGTTAATATGAAGACAAAGTTGTAAAAGATTAAGGACAGGTAAAACTTCAATTTTATTAAAATTGAAATTCCCCATAAATAGTATATTTTGATATATTTATGCTGGGTCTACCTCAAACAAAGGCTTCAGTTTTGAACTGTAACCAGAATTGTCCTGTATTACATTTTATAAGGAGATATTACTAAGAAGTCTGAATACTGTTGGTTTTGTTTTGTTTGCAGTAGAATGAGTTTAGGTGCACCAGGATAAATCTTATTTAAAGGAAGCCTGTTTATGTCACCACCTTTAACTTATTGCTTATATAAATTCAAGTTTTGTACTTATTTTTACTTAAAACTAGGTTCATATCTGTAGTGTCTTAGGTTCTCTGCTGTTACATCTGACCCATGTCCTGTGCAATTTATTAAAATAGTGTTTTGCATTTATTTAAGTGCTGAGTATAAACTGGACAAACCCTGAAGACAAGAATCTTTCCATTACTGCCATTAGCACAGTTAATTGTTCTTGCCTTAGTGCAGTGTTCCAAGTCTCATGTCAGACTTACTTGATATGATACACTTCACAGTGAACTTTCTGTTCACACTTGATTAGGGTAATTAATAGCTTACAGTTTCTACTCAGCACCCTTGTTCTTTCTCTTCTTCAGAGAAAACAAATATTCAGAAATGTATCCTTCCTACTTTCAACAAATAGTGCTGGAATAACTGGATATACACATGCAAAATGTTAACTCTAAAGGGAACAAAGACACAAATGTAAGAGGTAAAACAACTTAGAATAAAATAGTGGAGACTTGGATTCAGCAATAGCTTCTTAGATAGGACACCAAAAGTACAAGCAAAAATTTCATCAAAACTGAAAACTTTGTGCTTTAAAGCACACCCATCAAGAAAGTCCAAGACAAGCCATAGAAACATTTTCCAAATCATGTGTCTGGTAAAGGACTTGTATCTGAGTATACAAAGAACTCAATAATAAAGGATAACAACCCAATTTTTTAAAGGGGTAAAGAACACAAAGTTATTCTTCAAAGGAGATATACATGAGTATGTGCTCAACATCATTAGCCTTTTGGGAAATGCTAATCAAAATCACAATGAGATATCACTTCACAGCCACTAGGATGGCTGTAATAAAAAAGACAGATAACAGGCGTTGGCAAACTAGAACCCTCATACACTGTTGGTAGGAATGCACATGCTTTGGAAAACAGCCTAGCAGTTCTTCAGAAGGTTAAACATAGAATTGCCAAATGACCCAGCATTTCTACCAACGGGGCATATACCCAAGAGAAATGTACAAATTTCATAACATTAAAATAGCTAAAAAGTAAAAAAGTCCAAATGTCCAACTGATGGATACATAAAAAATGTGTTGTATTCATATGGTGGGTCAACTGGTATATGTTTCACATTGTAACAAACTATCTTCTGCTGTGATGTACCATGCAGTACATTAACCAGAAATATATGAAAAGTTCTAGTTCCTCTACTTCCTCCCCAACACTTGGTATTGGTCAGGGTTCTGTTTTGAATTAGCCATTCTAATGGGTGTGCCATGATATTTCATTGTGGCTTTCATTTCTTTTTCTAATGACTAATGATGCTGAACATGTTTTCATAGGCTTATTTGCCAGTCACTGTCATCTTAGGTGAAATGTCTGTTCAAGTCTTTTGCCTCTATTTTAAAGAAGGTTGATTGTTTTCTTACTGAAAAGTTAAGAAATAAAAACAGTAAGTTAGTTAAATATTCTGGATAAAAGTACATTATTAGATGTATTATCTTGCAAATATCTTCTCCCAGTCTATGGCTTTTAAAATTTTATTGAGGTAAAGCTGATGTACAGTGTTAAGTTGCAAGTGTACAACATAGTGAGTGGTTCACAATTTTTAAAGTTTATGATGTGGCTTTTACTTTTTTAGTATGTTTTGAAGAACATTAATTTTAGTAAGTCTAATTTATTGATTTTTCTAGGGATTATACTTTTTAGTTTCTTATCTAAGAAATCTTTGTCTAAACCAGTCACAGACTTTTCTTCCCATGTTTTCTTGTAGATATTTTCCAGCTTTAGGTTTTGCATTTAGGTTATGATCCATTTTCAGTTGACTTTCGTGTGTGGTAGAAGTTCATATTTTTACATACTGATGGTATCCCAGCACCATTTGTTAAAAGGACTATTCTTTTCCAGTAAACTACCTTTGATCCCTTGTCAAAAATTGACCACATAAATACGAATCTATTTCTGGGCTCTGTATTCTGTTGCCTTGATCCATAGGTCTTTCATCAATACCACATTACCTTGATTAGCCTTATATAATTCTTGAAGTCAGGCAGGAGTCTTCCAACTTTGTTCTTTTTATAAAAAATGTTTTGGCTATTCTAGTTGTACCTTTCCATGTAAATTTTATAATCAGCTTGTTTTTACAAAAATTCCTTATGGGATTCTGACTGGAGTTATGTTGAATCTATAGGCTGAGGAGAAATGATATCTTAATATTGACTTCCAAACCATGAAAATTATATATATATAAAAGATCTTCAATTTTTGTAATCAGTGTTTTTGTTTCACATACAGATCTTGTACATATTTTTGCTACGTTGCGTTTCATGTTTTGTGGTGCTGCTATAAATGGTAATTTCAGAATTTCAGTTTCTAAATGTTCATTGCTACTACGTAGAAATATACTTTTGCATACTAATATTGCTAAATACACTTGTTAGTCCTAGTACCTTTTTATTAAGATCCTTTGACACTCCTTATATAGGCAATCACATCCACACCATCCACAAATAGACACTGTCATATTTATTCATTCCCCATCTATGGCCGTTTTGTAAAAAAAAAAAAGAAAAGAAAAGAAAATCTTATTGTACAGTGACCTCAAACAACACTGAACAGGAAGTGTTTTGTTCCCAATCTTAGGGAGAAACACAGTCCTCACCATTCTTGTGATGTTAGCTGTAGGCTTTTTGGTGGAGGATCCTTTCTATTCCTAAATTGCTGAAGATTTTTTTTAAACCATAAATGGGTGTTGGAATTTTCTCAGATGATTTTTCTGCATGTTTCTGGGGGGAAATTTTTGAGATCGAATTTACATACCATAGTATTCACCCTTTTAAATGTAATGTAGTAGTAGTTGGTATAGTCAAAAGGCTGTTTTCTGCAATTTTTGAGATGATTGTTTTTTTGTATGCTGACACTATTTTCCTTTGTATGCTGAACTACATTGATTTCTTTGAATGTTGGGTCAGTCTTTTATTTCTGGGGTAAACCCAGCCTGTTCACGATGTACTCTCCTTATTTACTGTCAGATTTTTGTTGTTGTTCAGTCGCTAAGTTGTGTCCAACCCTTGGACTGCAGCACTCCAGGCTTCCCTGTCCTTCACCATCTCCCGGAGCTTGTTCAAACTCAGGTCCATTGAGTCGGCGATGCCATCCAACCATCTTGTCCTGTCATCCCCTTCTCCTGCCTTTGATCTTTCCCAGCAACGAGGTCTTTTCTAATGAGTCGACTCTTTGCACCAGGGAGCCAAAGTACTGGAGCTTCAGCTTCAGTGATTGTGATTGACTGGTTTGATCTCCTTGCTGTCCAAAGGATTCTCAAAAGAGTTTTCTCCGGCACCACAGTTTGAAAATATCAATTTTTAGGCGCTCAGCCTTTATGGTCCAACTCTCACACCTGTACATGATTACTGGAAAAACCATAGCTTTGACCATACAGACCTTTGTTAGCAAAGTGATGTCTCTGCTTTCGAATGCACTGTCTAGGTTTGTCATAGCTTTTCTTCCAAGGAGCAAGCGTCTTTTAAATTCATGGCTGCAGTCACCGTCCACAATGATTTTGAAGCCCAAGAAAATAAAATCTGTCACTGTTTCACTAAATTACAGTTAAATTAAAGTCTGTGGCCTTATAATAAACATTACCCTGAATATACTTTTTGTTTGTGAATAAACCAAAAATGCTTTAAATGCTTTTATAAAACAATTTTAAAATAAAGTTTTAATCAAAGCCTTTATAACTTAGTATTTTATAAAGTTACTTGGATTATAAAAAGTTCACATTTGGTCTAAAGATACAGGAAAAAATGTGCATTAGAGAAGCCCTAACAAGAAAAAAAGAATTCCTAAGTATTAACATAATGAAAAGTAACTACAGTAATAAAGGCTTCTTAGCTGATTCACTTCCCTCTCCTTTGAGCTGCTGCTCCAGAATTCCTATATAAAATATTAATACTTAAGGATGCAGTATGATCACAGGGCTGGAGGTCCTGGTTTGAAGCTGCATTTACATTAACAAGTATTCATCATCTTAGTTATTTGTATTATAACACAGTAAAAATAGAAAACTTTTCTAAAGGTATTTTTATTCACATTTTACATAAGACTGAGAAAATGTCAGTTGTCCATATCAAAAAAATGGGGAAGCTAAAGCAGTTGTCTATCCCCCAGCGTCACTGCTCTGCTTGTTTTATTACCTGCAACATTAAGTTTCTGTTTTCCCACACAGTCCAGAGTTAAGACCTACAGTTCTTGAGAAAAGGAAATTAAGGTGCTCCCCATAAGAACATCAAACATGAAGAGGAACGAGAGTAGGTTGAGTTTCTACTTAAAAGAACAGTGGAAATAAGAAGATATTCTCCTTTCACAATTTATGTTCATAATTGAACAAAATGATATTTATTTTTCAGTTGTGTGCCTTCAGAAGTAATGTCAAGTTTATTTAATATCAGATATTTTTAAAGGTTTCTTGCATGTTCAATAGTTAAAAGTGGTATTATTAAAGAAAAAAATGCAAAACCTTTTTTTTACAGAATAGTATAAATGTTTATTTTCTGTATGATTTACTTTGCTGTTCCTGTTTTTACAATATAGAAAAGTGTATTCTTTGAATAGCTCTAGTAAATATAAATTTTATCTTTCTACTTTGGGATGTAAATAGAGCTAAAAAATTATATACCCAACCCTCCCCAAATAGTCTTTTAAAATTGTTGAATTAATGTGGATATTAATCTTGTTCAGCAATTTGATGCAAATGCCTAAATACAAAAAGTTGTTTAGTAAGTACTACACAGGAAGGAAAAGGCTTAATACTTTAGATAGCTTCTTGAAAATCAGAAAAACTAGTAGCATTTGATTGCACCTTCAAATTTTTACAAGCAAAACATTCTCAAGCAATGCCATCATACATAATCTACAATTGTAATCCAAATTTCACAAACATTTTATGCACACTGTATATAAATACACATCACAAAGGTGCAATTAGAATTAAACACAGAATATGTACAAAATGAACAGTTTAGGTGTAGACCAAAAAGGTATTGTAATCTTTTGAAAAATAACTTGATTAGATATTACTTTATCCTCTTACACTAATTTACATTTATACAAATTTTAATTAAACATACTAGAGTGAGGTGCTAACAATGTCTACACTATCTACATTTAAAGTTACTGCACTATGACTTTATAAATCCAAATTTCAAAAGGAAGATACTTAATAACGGAATCTTCTTTTGGATTACTTAGTTTCTATTGCCTATATCTTGCATGTTCATATGAACATATATACACACTTAATACATACAACTATAGATTCCTTGTAGGAAATGTAATAATCATATACTACTAATTATTGAGGATTAAGGTACCAAACAAAATGCCTGAATTCCAACATGGTTTTTTCTCATAAAATCCAGAGTCCTATTATAATGGGCTCTTAAATTCATAAAGCTTCTGAATTCTGAATTATTGAAAATGATTTATGTTATTTTAGTAATTATATGAAAACACTCATACTGTAGGCTTACCAAATCACTGGCTAAAAATAATGCCATATTAAGCTTCCCTTATAAAAAGAAACCCCACTATAATTCTGAAAGCTTTGTTAGGAGGCCCCTTTCAGTAAATCAAGTAAGAGCCATACATTGGTTTGAAACCTCTTAGTTCAAAAGTCTATAAAGAGAACTGTATGTATAGATGAAAATCCTCCTTCTAAATTCATCTCTTAGAGCTTCAATACCCTTTATTTCTCCATCCAAGTCAAATTTCATACCTGATAATTACGTAAGGTTCTACTTTATCACTACCTAGTATGTTTGCTTCTATTCATATGCACCGTTCATTTTAATAGTACCCCTTAATCACTGACAATTTATTATTTCAAATACATACTGCCTCTCTGAAAGAAAATGGAAACATCTCAGAACCTTTCTTAGTCACTCCTTATTGTAGAAACAAATTGTCCATCTTTTGAGAATTATTTTCTGTCCCATAACACTTTTATGTTTTTTAAAAAAGCAAAATAACTTTTTTATTTTAAAAGTGTGCCTACAAATTATTTCCCCTTCTGACAATTCCCAAAGTTGACAACAGGATATTATTCCAGGATTCACCCTAAAAAGTTAATTTTTCTTAAAAAGATAGTGCTTTTCTAAACATAAAATGTCATCTGAATATGTTTCATAAGAATTTGTTTATATAGACATTCTATCTGCTAGTACCAAAGAATGACTGGGTAATACCAGTACTACTCTGGCTTTTTGTACTGGAATAAAGTCATACAACGCCATACATTATAAATTATATAATAGTAATTTATAAATGTTCTTTGTCAATAGAATCAGAAGGATAGAACATCTAGTTCTTAAGAAACCCAAGCAAATTAAAAATCTATATAACACAATGAAGAAAAATTCAATTTAGAAGGGGCATAAGCAGATTTAACCAAGATTTAAAATGTACTAATTTCCTCATTTAAAATTTCTTCTCCGTCAATATAATTTCAGGTCTCAAGGACTGAATTAACAATACAATAATTGTCAAGCTATTTCCAGAAAAATCAAGTGTCCCTGCACCTTCAATTTTCTGTACAGTTCCATTTAAGCAGTTTTTTGTGCAAGAGTTAGCAATTCATGGCACAAGGGTCACTTTTTGCTTTTCCTGCAGAGTTGATGACGCTCATTAAGCATCGCCCAAATTCCTCAAGTATCATCCGTTCAGCAGCTGCCTTTGATTTTCCCTTCTTGTCTGCCTGCTCCGCCTGGGCAAGAAGGCAATTACACGTGGCTTCAGCTACTTCCTTAGTAACAAACGTAAATGGCAACCTGCAATGATTTTTGAGAAAGAGATGATGGTGGTGTTGAATATCGGCAGAAGTGGCTGACATTCACCTGGACAACTCTGTCTACATTTTCATGATTCAGCAGGCACAGTGAACATCACAGTTGGTGCCATGAACACAAGCACATCCCAAAGAACTTCACATTTTTAAATATAACATTTGATATAAAACACGACCTAGACAAGATTACCTGGTTAACTGAATGATGTAATTCTACATGTTGACGGGCTACTGCTATAACAAAAGTCCTCCTGATTCAGGAATGTAAGCTCTGAGTGCAGTTGTTGTCTTACTTACTGTTGTTTCTGCACTTCTGAGAGTGGTGCCTGACACACACTCCACGAATGTCTGCTCAATGAATGAAACGTGTAATGTTGGAACCTGAAAGCACTGTCCTCTCCTGGACAACAAAGAAAATAAAGCACTTTCCTATAGTCCCGTTTGTTTTTGTAAAAAAAAAACAAACCACACCAAAATTTTCCATTATTCCATAACAAAAACAAAACAATGGGGGCACAGATACTGTTCTGTACAGGAAGTTTCAGTCATAAAGACCTAAACTATTATTAACTCAGAGGAATCCACCCTGAGGCTAGCTATATGGAGCCAAGTCTTGAAGCCTAAGAGACAAAAATCAGGTAACCTACTCTAACCACTAAACAACCTGTAAGCGAGCAGTCTCTGATCAAAGGGAACCACCAAACGAATGAAGTTAGAAATGAAGGCCCACTATGACAAGACAGGGTAACAGGATTTCACCTGCATGGAAATTTTTTTAATATAAAAAGTTAGAATTAAAATATAAAAATTTCTAATTTTAAATTAGAAAACAATCTTAAAATACTAAAGTTAATATTACAATAATATTGTATAATTAAGTAATCATGTATAATAGTAGCATTCATTATATAGTATTTGGAAACTACAGGAGAGTAAACGGAAAGAAAAAAATTCAAATTTTTGCCACTCAAAGGCAAAAGCCTATTAACATGTTAGTAGGGCTTTTTTAATACTTACAAGTTTTTCTTATAGTGTTTTTTTTCCCTTTTGGCTGTGCCGCGTGGCATGTGGGATCTCCGTTCCCTGACCAGGGATTGAACACTTGCCCCCTATATTGGATGCATGAAGTCATAACCACTGGACTACTGGGGAAGTCTCTATACTTAAGTTTTGATTATAGAGTATGATTTTGTGTTCTTTCACACTTCATAATAACAAACATTTTCCAGAGTTGAAAAATTACTTGTAAATGTTTTAGCGTAGCAGTATGTTTAATCTCCACAGAGATATTAGATTGGGCTTCCCTGGTGGCTCAGTGGTAAAGAATCTGCCTGCAACGCAGGAGAACCGGGTTCAATCCTGGGTTGGGAAGATCCCCTGGAGAAGGGAAAGGCTACCCACTCTAGTATCCTTGCCTGGAGAATCCCATGGACAGAGGAGCCTGGTGGCCTACTGCCCATGGAGTATGCAGTTAGTCATGACTTAGAGACTAACAGGCGGATACTAGAAGCAGCTGACCAGAAAGGACCCCTTGTGGTGCCTCTCATGAACGCATCTGCCCACTTCTGCTTCAGTCAGTCCAAGAACATCTTGCTGATTATATGCCAGTTATAAGAGTTCTTTAGAATTAATATCCAAAATATTTTGTACAAAAGCCTTACTTTTATAAGTTTTATAATTTGGATCTTATTTCAACCTAGGCATTTTAAATAAAATACCATTTGCAAGGCTCATTCCATTTAATAATTCCTCAAATTAACCTCTTACACACTCAAATACAAATTCAAGTCAGCAGACTCTGTTGCACTGGGCCCTGCCAAGCTTTCCTTGACTCCTCACGGCCACACAAAAAGGGTGACGGTAAAGGTAAGAAAACTGAGGTGAGGCTCAGAGAGATGAAGTGCCTGTCAAAGTCACAAACCACAAGAGCACCAGGAACTATAAAACTCAGGCTGGCCCGACAGTAAGGCTCCAGCTTTCCTGCTCCAAAGCTCGGCAGTCTAAGAAAAGGAGGAGATTCAATAATGCAGTATGTGAGGTGTTCCAATGAGGAGGGGAAAGTGCCAGGGCGGGACACGGGAAAGGCAAGAGAAGGTAAGAATGGGAAGAAAGGTGAATAACAACCAGTAAGAGGTACAAAAATTCTGTTTTTCTTCAGGGTTTGTAAAATTACATAATTACCTCATTTAGTAGGAAGAAATCCAATTAATAAGCCCGGTGACCTAAAACTTTACTGTGCATTTTACAACTATATAATATATGACAGTGATTTTTCTGTTACTTTTATATTCTTTCACAAGTAATTCATGGTAGAAAATAGAAAAGTAAAGAAATAAATAAAAATTAAAAAAAAAAGAAAATAGAAAAGTCAGGTTTGCAACAACCAAAAATATGAGCCCAATTCTGCCCCCCAAGAGAAACTGTATCAGAAATGAATATATCATACTATAAAAAGCTATTAAAATATCAACTTACTTCCCTCCTCCGCTATTCAAAGCTGGTGCTGGCCTGGTAAGCAAGTCTGAAATCTGAGAGGATAACTTGGTCTTCGCGGCTGTTTGCTGCTGCACCCTAACTTCAGCTGCATCTGCCAAGTGCATCAGCGTCTTTCTTTCTGGGCTTTCTTCAAAATTCTTACAGCCAATACACTTGCATATTGAGGAACACATTATTTTTGCCTAAAAGATTTACAAAAGAAAAGCTTCCAAATCAAACCCAAAAGATAATGAGAACCAACTGTCCAGCACAGGGACTCTGCTCAGCGCGCTGCGGTGACAAAGGGGGCACATGTATGCTGTTACAGCTCAGCCCACTTTGCTGTGATGCAGAAACTAGCAACACTGTAAGGCAACTGAACGCCAGTGAAAACAGCAAACAAAAACCACAGGACATCACTGCAACAGATTCTGTGATCAAGTCAACAGAAGAGAGTTAGCTGGTCAACTGACAGACGATAAAATGGAAACATCTCTTGCTAGCAACACCCAACGAGCCAGCTCTGCGTGTAGCCAGGTCCAGTATTGTTGGCCATTCTGAGAGTGGCTATACTATGCTTGATTGAGGCCTTCCATACAATTTTCCCCTCACTATAGATTTTCCTCCTGATATGAGTAACGTATATTCTTTCTAAAAAAATATGAATAATACATCACAATATTAAAAAATAAAGGTCATCCATAATCCAGCCGCCTCAATCAAATCACCATGAACACATTGGTAATCCCGCTTATGCAAACACATACATACAGTATCACATTAAAGGGATTTCACAATGCTATTTTTATTATGAATTCCTCTCCCTCCCAACATTCCGCTTTGGATTCCCTAAATCCTTCAGTAGTTCAGTAACCTCATCCAGCAACTACAAATTCCTCCTTACCTACTTTTATGCTCACAAGGCAAACCTCCTAACAATTTCGTTTTCTACAGAGTTCTTCAACAGGGCACTAGTGGCATTTGGGGCAGGATAAGACTACACTCTCAGGACTGCACCCTGGGATGCAGGTTACTTAGTTATCCATGTATTTTTCCAAAAAGTCTCTCGGGGAGAAACTGTGTAGTAATACCCCTCAGTGGAGAACCACTACTACAGTTTCCAATTCACTTTGATGTTATTTTTATTGAAAATCCATAAACTGGTACTATGGTTTGCATACTTCTGGGTACAAGAAGTTATGAGCTGATAAATCTGCCAGTGAGACCCCAAACTGTAACGACAAAAGGAAGGTATTGTTCCTCCAAAGTCCTGCTTGGGAAGCCAGAAGGCAGGTCTTCCTCAAATTAAGGCTGACTTTTCCAACTGCAGTATTTTCAAACTGCAAAAGCAAAGTAATTTCTCAATTTACAAATAAACTTTTTTTTTTGGCTGTGCTGTGAGGCATGCGGGATCCTAGTTCCCCGACCAGGGATCGAACCTGAGTCCCCTGCAGTGGAAGCACGGAGACTTAACCACTGGATTGCCAGGTTAAGTCCCACAGTAAATTTTTTTGTATGCCCTTTCTAAAGTTATTTTCAAAAGATGGTTAGATCATTTTTCCCAACCCATCTCACCTCATAGCATTCACAGTAGTTCTTAAGACATCCTGATCGTTTGCAATTACATCCTTTGCTGTGACGTCGATCAGATTCTCCCTCCTTCCCTTTCCCTATCTTAGGCTTAAAAGCTTCTGGATTTCTGTCAAGGCATGCCTGTCAAAACAGATCAGATATCAAGCCATGTTAAATCACAATAGATTAAACTTCAACTCTGCAAAAGGGAATTAACATTTTTTGTAAAATACTTGAGCTCAACAAAAAACAGGTGAAACGGGAAACTTGTCAGATGAAAGAAATAAAAAATAATCACCTTTATTGCTTTTTGCCTTTCATTTTCATGTTCCAAGTTATTATAACAATTAGTACAATTGCAGTTGTTGCAAAATTCACCATTTGCAAAGCAATCACAGTATCTGGAATATAAAAATCAGAGTAAGTCACATAAAAAAGTCATTGTTTAAAGAAACACAAAACTAGAAATTATCTTCTTTAGTAGCATTATACACGCAGTAAAGCATTTTAGAAATGTACTCGGAGCCACTTACTTACAGAGTTGACAACGTACACTGATTGTCAACTACAAGACAGGGCTCAAAGGTAAAGCCCCCAAATCCCTAGAATTTTGGTTTATAAACCTAGTTCTAGTAGTAACAGCTGTCAATACAAGAGCTATGTGACTTTACGCACTCAAAAGTAAGTTATTTCAAAATCGCAAAAAGGAAAAACATGGGCTATGTTCTATTAGTGGAACATGCTCACTTGAACTATTGTCATGTTTCTTTGGATTCTAAACCCTCATAAGACCCTTGCTTTTTATTTAACCGTTTCATGTCAAATCTCTTAGTTCAGTACTAACAAGCAAATTAATCAACAATTTAAAAGACTATTCAAGAGTACCATCTCATTTAGGAGACCAAACACAAAAGTCCTAAATAAGTTCAAACTTATTAGTAAGGGCAGAGACCAGTCTGTCTCCTGCTGCGGTACCTCCCCTGTGGTAGGGACCCTAAAATTGCTTCTCTCTTCCCAGCTGAGAGTGTGTGTACACTGTCGTATGTGCTCCAGCATTCACCTGTCTGCTTACATAATTATGACTTATGAAATCGGTCTGTTAAGAATTTTTAGTTAGCTCCATTTATTTTTTAAAGCACTTTCAGTTATATCAAATGAGGAAACAGTAGCAAAAAGACTTACAATTTTAAACACAGCGATTTTGTACAATTACAGGGCTTTCTGGGCCGACTGGCAGACTCTGATGGGATTATGCTATACAGAGACACACAAAAAAGTAGACATTTTAATCAATCGAAGGTAACTATGTACAATTAGAAAAGTGTCTAACCTGTAAATTCCTCCTAAAATAAAGTTTTAACAAATATATCCACCTTTAATAAAAGTTTGCTATGTTGTTCCATATACATTAAATTCAAAAAGTAAGTTGTAATGTGAAAAGGTGGACTAAAACAGAGAAAAGGAAGTTATCAACAGTTTCTAAAGAACAATCCACAAAAAGTACTCTCTCTTCTAAGAGAACTAAAGTTGAAATCTCCTAAACTCTTTTGAGATTCAATTATAAAACGTAGTAAGTAGAAAAGGGTGTGTGAAGTTGGAATTCAGGAGGGGAGAGAAGGGGAAGACTGGTTCCATGTAACTAACTAAAGCTTCTCAACCAATATTATAAAGACAGCAATTAATGGATTAAAAAATATCTATAAATGAAAAAAAGCAAGGCTCTAAACAATAATTTAAAAACTAGGTAATATCATTTTCAGACATATTCAGGAGGAGATAGAGAAAGAGAGAAAACAGACAGAAAGAAAATAACAAAACACCTGCAGCTGAATTGGTGAATGGGAGTAAAAGATAATTTGGGAGTTCTCTTGACGATTCCTGCAACTTTTCTGTTTAAAGTATTACAAAATAAAAAGTACTGCAGGGGCACGCTCACATGGCTTTGAGGGGAGAAAAATCAAATACATGTATTTTGAAATATGTATGGATATTTGATGCTGCATTTAACCTGAAACAACAACTTAAAATATATCCAAATAACTCACCCATTGAATGGAAGCCTTGCCTGGGTCTGGATACCAGGTGTTCCAGTAAAGTTAGAGTTGCTTGCTATAGACACATAGGAAGACTGCTGTAGCTACATATAAAGAAAGGTAATTTCAGACCCTGTTTACAAAAATGGACAGTATCCCTAAATATAATGATGGGGGAAAAGCACAAAATCACCTCTTAAAATAGGAATAACAGGAAAATTTCATACAAAAATACTTACTACCTCATGGAGCTCTTCTAAAGACCCAAAACGAATACCAGAAGTAAAAAAACAATGTGAACATTTTAAAGTACTACATGGCACAAATGGAAGACCTTCTTTCACAGAGGAATAACTATCAAAATTAGAAAATTCTAGATGAATGTCCTGAAAATACTATAGTAACTTGTATCAGCAAGAAAAATGCAATGTGTCTACTTGCAAATAAACTGTGATCATTTATCACAAGTTATAGAGAAGGAGAAGTTATATGCATAAATTAAGTTTCTATTTCGTACTGATTCTAAATATAAGAAAAGAGATGCTAATGATAAAAATACTGAACACTAATTTTTTCAACCAGTAGCCAGATATTATACTCCGAAGTACATTTCTTTAACATACACAGAAAAATTTGCCTGTCTCTCTCTTATAATATGAATACATCAAAACTGAACAACAGCTTAGAAAAGTCAAAGTGTTAATTGCTCTGTTATGTCTGACTCTTTGCGACCCTATGGCCTGTAGCCCTCTGTCCACAGGTTCCTACAGCCCTCTGTCTACAGGTTCCTCTGTCCATGGAATTCTCCAGGCAAGAATGCTGGACTGGGTTGCCACTCACTTCTCCAGAGGATCTTCCTGACCCAGGGATAGAACCTGAGTCTCCTCAACTGCAGGCAGATTCTTTACCATCTGAGATACCAGGGATTGACTCTTACATGAAAAGGAAAACTACTTCTATCTGCTTCCTAGAAAGCAGCACTCCTAATGAAAGCCAGCCAACCAGACAATGTGGTTCTGATGCCAAAGATAACCAGATGTCATCTACAGCTGTCATCTAAAGATGACCAGGTCTGGAGAGACGGCCACCAGATACGTCACCTGGAAACACATCTCACAGTCTAGTTTCCAAGAACAAGTCAGTGGCATCTTATTCATTACAGCCCTTTCTAAACTCACTGGGATGGCTAATCTTGACTCAACCTACTTTCTCTTCTATCTACATGATCTCGCCCTCCCACCAAACTGTTCTCAGCTCCAAACTGCCTGACTTGTATACCTGACTTGCGTTGTACATATCTAAATGCTAAAGATATATAAAAATAAACTTGGAAGTTTTTATTAACTGTCAAGGTTTTGGGAAGAGTCTGAGTTACATGTTTTTGAGTAGTTTTAGAATGTGACAATGCTAGACATCTTAGACCTGATTAACCTTTCCAAGGAGACTTCCCAGGTGGTGCAGGGGTAAAGAACCCGCCTGCCAATGCAGATGTGGGATCAATCCCTGGGTCGAGAAGATCCCCTGGAGTAGGAAATGACAACCCACTCCAGTATTCTCACCTGGAGAATCCCATGGACAGGGAAGCCTGGAGGGCTACAGTCTATGAGGTCGCAAACAGTCGACTGAGCATGCATGCACACACACACACGTAAGCTTTTTGAAATGCAGTGACTGGATTTTCTGCCCATACCTGAGTCACGTACTGAGCAGGAAGCACTGCGTAGCCCACGTTCCCTGTTCCTGGAGCTGGGGCCAGCACAGTGCCTGGTGGCAGGTTCGTGAGGTTTGGCTGGATTTGTGGCAGTGGGGTGGCAGGCATGATGAGCCGCTGCTGTGGCTGGCTGGTGGTGACTATCTGAGAAGTTGGATTGATTGGTTTTGGAACGACCTACAAAGAAAAGCAGTGTATCAGGGACCACAAAAATAAATTTCATAGCTTCTCAATTCAGTTGAAATCTCTTACACTTAGGGGATTAGAAGGTCCAAACCATTATACAGAAATAAGCTACAAGGGTATATTGTACAACACAGGGAATATACCCAACATTTTGTAGTAACTAGAAATGGAGTATACTATTAGAAACTGTGAATCACTATACTGTACACCTGTAACATATAATATTGTATATCAACTCTGCTTTAATAAAAATACACAAATAAATCTTTTCTTAACTTTCAATTCTAGAGGTAAACTTCTGTTTGGGAGAGACTGAGAGAAGTGGCATGACACTCACTTGTTTGACTGTCTGCGCTGAGACAAGTGGGACGGACATCCGCACCGGGGTGGTGTTAACAACAACTGGCTTTGCTTTGTAAAAAAGGAGGGAGGAGAAGGACAGTTTATTTACAGAAAATAGTTGTTTAAAACATTTAAGATACTTAGTTCCTTCAGAATATCCTCATGAAAAAGCTTAAATAATTCCACTGGTTTCCTACTTGGTAGAATCTTTGACCAAGAGAGTTATTTTCAAAATTCTTTAACCCATGTACCAGGGAACTTATGTCTAAGGTAGCTCTAGTCTGCCGGCTTTATGAGGGATTGTCTGTTGTTTAAGATATTCTCCTGAAAATATTTCAACCTGTATCCCTGTATTCAGAGGCTATGTAGATTCACTACTAAATCTGGTCAGATGAAATGATGCATAAATTAAAAACTGTCATTCAGGAGCGTGGGTTACATGCTGTTCTATTTCTACCTCTGTGTTGATATTCAAGCCAGAGAAAATATCACTCTTGTACAATTCATTACTTACAGAGTACTACTAAAAGGCAGCATAGCAGGAAGGTTAATAATATCATCCCCTTAATTCAACTACACTTCAATAACAAAATAAATTTAAAAAAATGAATAGTCTCCTAAGTCATAAGTCAAGACTGAGGGGTTCAAACCCCGATCCCGCTGCTTTCTCACTACTTAAGTTCTCTTTCCTGTGTCCTCGCCTGCAGTGTAGGGGTAGTATCTCCCTCACAGGGTAAGAGGATTAAACATGTTAATTCATGAAAATGTATTAGAGCAGTGCTCAACAAACAGCAAGCACTCAATACATGTTAGTAGCCACTGTTGTTACTGGTGGTGTTACACCTTACTGCTGCACAAATGTCACTGTGAACAGTGTTCCAGGGAAACTACAGTACAAGACACTTGCTCAAAGAGATTATTACATTCAAGCAGAGCAGATTAGACAAGTACTCAAATAAAATAAAAATTAATTAAAAAAAAAAGAGAAAGCACTGTGGGAGTCCAGAGGAGACGGAACATACATCTGCCTAGCAGGGGATGGGAACAGGAGGGAGGGCAGAGCCTGAGATGGGTCCTGACCGACGGCCAGGCTGCAGCGCGGGCACGCAGACCGGAGGACAGAGCCTGAGATGGGTCCTGACCGACGGCCAGGCTGCAGCGCGGGCACGCAGACCGGAGGACAGAGCCTGAGATGGGTCCTGACCGACGGCCAGGCTGCAGCGCGGGCACGCAGACCGGAGGACAGAGCCTGAGATGGGTCCTGACCGACGGCCAGGCTGCAGCGCGGGCACGCAGACCGGAGGACAGAGGTCGCCGCAGAAGCAGAGCCTGACAAGTGGGGGGCCCGATGCTGGAAAGCTTAGCATTTGAAGCTTCTCTTCACAAAATGCTTGGGAACAGATAAGTCTGGCTGGGACTACAGGTTAAAAGTAGGCTAGTGCTGGCCAAAAAAAAAAAAAAAAGAAAGCTGACTCTGGCTGTTTTGTTGAAGGTTTTGAATGTGAGGGTACAGATCTATAAACTTCATCTGTATTTTTAATTCAGTAAGCGATCAGAAGTTTCTGAGCATTGTGAAGTAAAGAAACATTACTGGAAGAGCACAAAGGGAAGCCGTTCGCAGCAGCAGCATGTAAAACCCAACAGAGCCGTGAGGAACAAAGGAAGTCGGAATTCTGAGGACAGAACCTGAGAGCCTGACCTGGGGTGATGGCACTGGGAATGGAAAGGAGGGAAGAGCTGAAGAGTCAGGGTGGCAGGGAAAGGATGGAGATGTAAGCACGAGGGAAGAAGGGTCAGCCATCCTGAACTCTCAAGTGAAAGGGAAAACGGTGGCCATTAGCGCGAAACATTCAAGGATGCGCTGACCGGAAGGGAAGATGAAACCTAACATGGAGAAATGGCGTGAGATGGTGAAATTCAGGAGACAGGCCGGCACTAGACCTGTATGTTTGGATCAAAAGGCGTACAGGTTCCAATCAAGCCTACTGCCACTTCCACAGTCTACAGGAGGGATCTGAGAAGACAGAAAGGACATCCTTCAGGTCTTATTTACACCAAAGGCCTAGAGCCTGCGATGAAAGAGAGGCTGAGATAATAAACTGCCGTGGAAACTGAGACAAACTGTTCAGAACAGTAAAGAACAGAATTCCTTGAACAGAAAGGCTGTTAACAATGTTAAGAGATTTTTTTTTTTTTTTTTTACACTTTTGGTAGGGATGGGAGGGTTGATGGCTGAAGACAAAAAGTTGAGAGCCCTGGAAGAACAGGAGACAGAGCGAGTACTCTGATCTGAAAGGGCGCAGGCCTCCACAACAAGGTAACAGACTAGGGAGGAGGGGGGAGGTGGGAAGGAGAGAGACCTCCAGAAAGAGTGCGTGGTCAGTGCGGGGGGCTGCGCTATCTCTGAATATACTAAACATCACTAAACTGTCCCGTGTTTAACGTAAGGGTCAATCCTATGGTAGATCTGAACTGTATCTCGATAGAGTTGCTATACAAAAAAAGTGTGACCATGAATTACAGGAGCAGTGACACCTGACACCCGATTTGAAACTGTTTCCTATTCTGATTTAATTTTAATACAGGTTAGACTGGTCTCAGCAATACTATGAAGAATTAAAAGATGAACTAAAAAGAAATTAAAAGCCTGAATTCATGCCTGGGACATAGAAAAGGGGTCTCTCTACACCACCTGTTCCTTGACAAGGTGACGCTGGTCACTGCTCCGTGAGTGTGGCAGCAGTGATGTGGAGGTAAGTGCACAGAAATGCAGGAACTTTCCTGCTGGGCTGTGAGATGACGGGGAAGGAGTATGCCTCTTGCCCTCATTCACCTCTCGCGGGAGACTTGAGTGGATCTCATTTGGATTAGGACAGCGGACATGTCCCCATGTGTGCGCACACACATGCATGCACACACCAGCACGCACACATGTACAAAGAGCTAGAAAACTTGGGAACTCCAGGTTTACATTAGCTTGCCATATGCATGCTGGGTTTTAACTGGTATCTGGAGAATGGAGAAAACAGAAAACAGTTGCCAGAAAAAAAGAACATGATGAAATATACATGGGGGGTGGTCATATTGATGTTACATGTCTTAGTCAACAGTCTAGATTTCTCCTCAACTTTTGAGCATGGTCCCACATTATCCCTCTTGCAGCTTTCACAGAAGTTGGCATAATCTTTAATGTTTTGGTCTTCAATAGGAATTCTGAACAATCCTTTCAGAATAGTCTCCTTCAAAACTTCAGAAACCATACCTGCTTTGAGGGCTTTTAGTTTCTTAAGTCGATTTCCTCACTCACCAAGACTGTAGATTATATTCTAAAGAGGTTAATGAACCAAGCAATCTTCTGGGTCCTTCCACTGGGCTATCTGCCATCCAGCCAGAAAAGACCATGGCGGAACCTTTGACTACTGGTGTCTGTATGGCTTTGATGGGAAAATGGACAAGATGAGCCCAGTTCCCTTTGGCTTTTAAGTAAATCCCTCGTAGGGAACCGAGCCTTCAGAAAGATTTTAGCATGTTTCATGAACTAGAGTGACTATTTAGTATCTCTCTAATGAAAATAGAGATATTAATTCATTATTTCTATGAAATAATATCTTTTTCATACACCCAGATCTTCCATGGGATAGGAGAGAAAGACAAAAAGAGGAAAACTGGGTGAATAGAAAGGAAACAGCATGGGTGGTATATGTATGCAAGTAGGAGGGAAGAGGGAATAGACAGATGTGAAGGAGATGGGGGCGGGGGGACAAAGAGAGGCTGAAGGAAAGCAAAAAAGGAAGCTATGGGGAAGCAGGAGGGGGTGAGGGATTGCAAAGAGGCAAAGAGAACAGAGAAGCAGAGGGAAGCAGAAAAGACAGACGTATGGTGGGGAAAGAAGGAACCAGTAAACACACCAGAATTATGAAACACCCAACCCATTCCTCTAACTCTTCTTGGATCTTCAGCTTCCTCTTCTGCTCACACCAAAGACTTATTCTTGATGATGAATAAATCAGTGTTAAGTCACACTGGAAGTGGATGCTCAGCGTATTTCCATACATACAAACACACAAACATAAAATATAACCAACTGTATCTAGTGACTGCTTTATATCGTCATGTATCTAAGAAAACTGTAGCACTGAGCAGCACTTCCTAGGCAATGAGAGAATATAAATTTGACTCCCTTAGTCACCAGTACATGCAAATGTCATTTTTCCTCTCATTAAGAACACTATAACAAAAGATTTTCTTTCATAATCAGTTTAAAGAGAGAACAGAAACTATAATTACTTAAGGTGTCTAATTTTAATACACACCAAAATACTATTTCCCTAAGGCATATTCCGTTTTCTCCCATCAGTAATTTATAAAACAAGTTTTTTCTTCCACTTTTCCTTAGACTTAGATGAACGAGCTATTAGCAATGGACAGCTCCAACCCTCTGATCCTTTAATAAAAATGAAGGAGCAAACAAATGGTCTTTAATCCGTCTAGCTACATCCAATAAACAACAGATCATTCACCTGCCATTTGACACTGATGGAATATGCAGTGATCTTCCAAGGAAAAAAATTAGACCCTAAATATAAGCTGTCCTGATCCTTTCAGTTTCAATTTTTTAACAAGTAGATAAATATGGATAAAGGTTATATGTGTGAATCCGTGTATTACATCAGGCAGTTGGAAGGATTAAGCACAAACAGAAGTAGGACTACTAACAGGAATACTTCCCAGGAAAAATAAAATCGAGCAAAATGACATTTTAACTGATTTTCATTATCAATTATACATTCAAAGTACATAAAGGATGAAGTACATACTAATCATTTATACCTTGCCTACTGGTCATTTCAACTGATCCCAAACCCTGTGCAGTTTAGACAGCTTTGTAGTTTAGAAAAAAAGATTATAAATAATTTGGTTCCCTTTAAATCAATCCCACTGGCATAATGGTAGGTTTTTAAATCAGCAATCAAATGGCTACCCACAAACTGATAAATCATCATCTGGTACTACAGCACACTATGTATCAGTTTCTAGCAGAACAAAATACTCTAGTTACATACAACTGGGATATATTCTATTTCACTGCCTTCTGCAACAGCTGCTGATTCAAACTCTCAGCTGAAATGCCTGCTTAATCAGGATTTCAGCAAGAAAAGGATCACTTCCTATGATCAGGTTTAACACATTCATTACTGTTTTTAAAAGAAACGGTTACCAACCTTGCTGGAGAGGCTGAGTGTTTGTACTGGGGTTCTGACTAACTGGCTGGGTGGAGCTACTGGCTGTTGTGGCAGTAACAAGTCGGACATAATGAAACTTGCTTCCAGGCACTTGAATCTGCTGGACATTGGGAGCAGTTGCCAGAGGAATAATTGTCTTAAACTGTGATGTGCTCACGCCTCCAACAGTGATGGTCTGCACAGTTGATTTCACTGCCTATTAAACAATACAACATGGCTATCATTAATCTGGGATTTCACTTTCCTACTCCTTGGCACTTATGACAATTGCTCAATAAAAGAGTATGTTCCTGAATTTCATCAACAGCTGTTGAAAGGAATGACCTGTTCAAAGAGAAATGAATAGTAATGAAAACATCAGTGTAACCAAAATCAGTGAGTTCTACCTTCCATCTCTAGTAGTTAACTTCCTTGACAGTCCAGGTCAGATGACTTGCTATGAACAAACTACTGTGTAAATTACAAGCACTCACACAGTTTTGTTAATATCAGGTAAAATTTGTAAGAAAAAGATTACTTCAAAACTTTCAGAATTAAGCCTCATTTTCAACACAGAGGAAAAAAGGACACAGATATTTGGTTTTATTGCTACCCACCAAATTAACTATGGCAAATTTCATATTCACATGTCCTAAAGGAGAAAGAAATCAAAAGAAAAGCCTTCATTAAATCTAGCCAATTCTGGAAGGCATATATATATATATATATATATATAATATCCCACAGACACAACTGTACCCACTAGCCTATGGGCAGAAGGCCAAACTCAGTCCAAAATTACAACTATATTTTGGTTGGTCTAGGGAAACTAATTTTAGATGATTCAGATCTGAGTCAATATAATCATTTAAAATCCTTTCCTTCAGTCCAACAAAAAGCAATGTGACTTTCCCAAAAGCTAAATGAAACATCAAAGGCAGAAAAGAACAAAAGTCTTTTAAGATGTCTCCAGTTAATGTTTAACCAATGTACAACAGGCTATCCTACAAAGAAAAGGTCCAGACAAAATTCTCTTAACTAGTTCTATGGTACTGTTTGATAAAGAATTACACCCCCACCTATTTTTCAAACAGCCTTCATGCTAAAAGACAGGTGACATGAGGGAAGTAGTCCAAATTCATTATATGGATAACAATTCATATTCATTATTCAGAGAATAACTCTGAAGAATTTGACCATTTTAATAAAAGTACAGGGGAAAAAGGAAGAGTGTCATTTAGTTTGGCAACTCTACAAGTAACAGTCAAAGTACATTACTTCAGCATAAAATAATTCACATATTATCATTAGGCAGAGGCACCACAAAGCAGATTTAAAAAAAGATAAAACAGGTTGGTGGTCAGTGAGTTAAATGAATACATAAAGCTTAAGAAAATGTATACATATGGAAGCTACTTAAAAGTCAAGCAACCTATGAGTCAGATGTATAATGATGCAAGAGACAGTATCAACTCTAAATGGAAAAGAATATTATTTTAAGAAACAAAGTAGGGGAAAAGGGGGAGGATAGATAAACTAGGGATTTGGGATTCGCAGATACATATTACTCTATATGAAATAAACAACAAAGACCTACTGTATAGCACAGGGGATTATATTCAATATCTGACAATAACTTATCAGGGAAAATGATCTGAAAAAGAATAGATATATACATGTATAACTGACTCACTTTGTTGTACACTTGAAACTAAGACAACACTGTAAGTGAACTATATTTCAATTAAAATTTGTCTTTAATAAAAAAAGAAAAATTTTGTTAAAGAAACAAGTTGCTTCAGAGATAATAATTAAATTTACTGGATACTTAATACACATGGAGGACACTGCTTCTGAAAACTCTAAGAAAGATTATTTGAAATGAATCTAACAATCACATTATGAGCTAGGCACAGCATGGCACAAGTAACTGGGCCTGGTTTAGTTAAGTCTGCACAGTGTACTGTTTCCCAACTCTACTTTCATTTTCTTTTTCTTTTGGCTTACCATGCAGCTTTCAAGACCTTAGTTCCCTGACCAGGGATCAAACCTGGGACATGGCAGTGAAAACGCTGCATCCTAATCATTGCACTGCCAGAGAATTCTCTCAACTTCTCTAAAACTTTACAGCTCTTAATGCTGTATATAACTGGGTCTCTGAGGACAAATCAGATCTGACTATATTTTTTATCTGTATACATCTATTTATATCTAACAGTTAAATAACTATGTGGATTTGAATCTACCATTGAACTATTTCCTATCTGAACAACCTTTTCTCTTCTGTTCTTTTTTCTCTCCTTTTTTGCCTGATTTAGGGTTAAATGTTTTATTATTTATTTCCCTCATGGTAGTTTGTTATTTATATATATTATGTTACTATTTTTATATAGTATTACCCTAGAGATTACAATGTTCAATGTTGGAATTAAATGAGTACTTTAAATAACACCCAGATAACCAAAGAACCACAGAACACTAATATCATTTATTCCTGCCCCATCTTTGTGTTACAGAAATATGTAAATATTTTTAAATTCTCCATTTAATTGAAACTCTGTAAGATATTCATTTAAATATACCCACAATTTACCCTTTCGATCCTTTCTATACTCTTTCTGTGCTTCCATTTGGGATTGTTTTCCTTCTGCCTGAAGAATTCACTTTAGGATTTCCTTAAGTACAGGTCTGCTGAGAAATTCTCTACCCTTTGTTTCTCAAAAAATATTTAATCCTTTTTGTTTAATCTGTATCTCTTTTGCTGACAAACTCATCTACTGAATTCTTAATCTCAGTTTTAAGCTTTCAATTTGAAAATACTCATCTAATCCTTTTTATAGCTTTTAATTCCCTGCTGGAGTTCTTCATCTTGTTAAATTGTTGTTCAGTCACTAAGTTGTGTCTGACACTTTGCAACTCCATGGACTGCAGCACACCAGGCTTCCCTGTCCTTCTCTATCTCCTAGAGTTTGCTCAAACTCATGTCCATTTAGTCAGTGATACCATCTAACCACCTCATCCACTGTCGCCCCCATCTCCTCCTGCCTTCGATCTTTCCCAGCATCAGGGTCTTCTCCAATGAGTCGGTTCTTTGCATCACGTGGCCAAAATACTGGAGCTTCAGCTTTAACATCAGTCCTTCCAATGAATGTTCAGGGTTGATTTCCTTTGGGACTGACTGGTTTGATCTCCCTGCTTTGTCCAAGGGACTCTCAAGACTCTTCTCTAGCATCCCAATTTGAGAGCATCAATTCTTCAGCACTCAGCCTTCTCTGTGGTCCAACCCTCATACCCACACATGACTACTGGAAAAATCACAGCTTTTGACTACACAGACCTTTGTTGGCAATGTGATGTCTCTGGTTCTTAATATGCTGCCTAGGTTTGTCATAGCTTTTAAATTCCTGAATATATTATTCTTAGTTATTTAAAAATCCAATCTGATAATTCTACTACCTATACCTGTTCTGAATACTTTGGTTTGGTTGCCTGATAAGCTTAATGATTTCTGACTAAGTACCAGGCATTGTTTATGAAAAATTAAGTGAATAATTTGAGGCTCAGAATGTTTTTATTTTCCTCTAGAAAGCATTCACGTCAGCTTCTGGCAGGCAGGTAAAAGTAGGGGCAGGTTCACTCCTCCCCCAAGTAGGGCTCCAGGGTTTACCTAGCTTCCTTCTTGTTGGGGCCTGAACCCAAAGTTTTGTCCTTGAGGTCTGTAAGACTGAAGGTCTGTTCAGCTCCTCAACTCTCTGGGACCACGTTCTGCTTTTCTTCTCAGTCTCTCAGCCACATCTCAAAACACCCTAAGGGAAAGGGTCACATTGAACACCAGACGACTTCTCTGGCTTCCTTTGACTCCAAGATGGTGACCTCTAAGGTCCTGGGTCCCTTGGTGGCTCTCCAATGCCTTCAAACACACTTTTAAAATACGTTTTCTTTTTTAGTTTTTCTTGGTGGGATGGTTGGTCTTCACAAGCTAGTTTTGTATAGTCAAAAACAGAAAATCCAGACTTAGTTTTAATCTTGGTTCCAACATTTCCTAGGTGAGTGACCTTATGCAAGTGACTTAGCTTCTGTGAGCTAAGTTTCCTTATTTGAAAATCTTAAAATGGCACCTTTCACATAGGATTGTTATAAGGATTAACTGAGCTAAATTATATAAGGTGCAAACAATAACTAATCACATATTATTGATATAACACTAAAAAAATGTGAGCTGCTATTTGTATTATCATTATACCTGTTATAGATGGAGAAACTGAAGCTCAGACAGATTTAGTTAACTTCCCCAGTTCACATAGCTAAGAGCAGCTGAGTTAGGGTTTGAACCAGAGCCAACTCTGAAGCCCATTTTCTTAAGTTAGACATTGTAATGCCTCCTACAGTAGACATTTGGGCTTCCCTGGTGGCTCAGATGGTAAAGAATCCACCTGCAATGTGGGAGAACAGGGTTCAATCCCTGGGTCGGAAAGATCCTCTGGAGAAGGAAATGGCAATCCACTCCAGTATTCTTGCCTGGAGAATCCCATGCACAGAGGAGCCTGGCAGGCTACAATCCATGCAGACTGTAAGTCGGACATGACTTAGCAACTAAATCACCACCACAGAATACTGAATAGAAGTATAAATAGCATTTTAAAAAACTTTTTAATTTTGAAATAATTTTAGATTTCGCAAGAAACTGCAAAACTACTACAAAGTTCCCATTATACACTTTCCCCTCCCCACCCAAAAAATCTCACATAACCATAGGACATTATAAAAAACCAGGAAATTGACATTTTGTATAATATGATCAACTAAACCACAGAACAGACCTTATTCAGATTTCACCAGTTTTTATGCACTTTTTTGGATGTACACTGAAGGTTGCATAAATTCATGTAACCTACATCACCATCAAGATACAAAATTTTCCCATCACCACAAAGAGACTCTATTGCACTTCCCTCTATAGTCACAACCCTAATTCCTGGCAACCACTGATTAAATTGCATTTTTTAACACCTAAAATAAACTAAGTAACATATCAAAGCTACTAATTTTGTAAAAGACAAAAGTATTTGAATACTACACTTAACTGCTTTAAGAATGCACAAGTTGGTACCTTCCTTGGAGTAGCCTGAGAAACTCCATGTGAATGCATGTCTCTCTGAACATACCACATTAGCAGAAAAATAGTTCACGTACATTCAGTAAAAATCTTCAGTTATTGCTGTTCCTGATTACCACCACTGACAGGTGGGTTAAAAAGCAAATATCTTAATTTATATTCAAACTAGCCACATTTAACATGTATCAGTGGTTGTCCTGAAAAACACAGACTTGACATTTATTTGTACTATTTTTAAGCCATTTTTATTTAAATATTAACAATTATATAGGGATAGATTTCTTTATATATTAATGTAATAATTATATAGGGATAGATTTCTTTATTATTTTCTAATTAGCAAATACCAGAAGTCCTTGCTTAATTGAAGATTTACCTTAAAGGGAAAAAAAAAGGAATAATAAAATATTCTTCTTGTTCTATAAATGAAGATTCTTATTTAGTGAAGTTGGAGATAGAGGCTCAATCAATATCCAAACCCTGAATTTGTGGGCTCCATATAAATATGTTAGCTATTTTGAGGGGGAGTAGTACACTTTGAAATTTGATTCTGTTTGTAAACACAGCTTAGAAACAAACGTTTGGACATAGGAGTTTTGGTTCCAGTTTGCCTCAATCTTGCGTATACTCTGTCAAGCAACCTAATGCTTCTTTATACCTTTGTCTCTACCTGTGCGGGGGAGAACGTTACCACTGAATGAAATTCTTACACTGCTTTGGGACACCTGCACAAATCTCACCGTTTTGAACAGATATTAAGATGCTATTTGTTTAATCGACTGCAAAATCAGAATAATACTTTCCTCAATGCTGGTTAGGTACCACTTACTAAAGTTTGTTCTTTAAATATAAGCTCTTCAAGATCAGGTAGTACATGAAGCAATCTACTTTTGTCACATTAATTATGAAGTCCTGAGGTAAACAAAGTTAGACAAACGCCTTTGCTATGGAAATTCTTAGAGTCTTCAATATGCCAAGGAGCATGACAGATCTCCTAGACTGGTATGGTGTATGTTTCCCAAACTTAATTAAAAACTGCCAAGACCAATGTCAAGGAGCTTACCACCTCTTATGTTTTCTTCTAAGAGTTTTATACTTTCAGGTCTTACATACAAGCCTTTAATCCACTTTGAGTTAAATTTTGTGTGTGGTTCCGTTTCATTCTTCTGCGTGTGGCTGTTCAGGTTTCTCTATACCAACCATATATTCTTGGCTCCTTTCTTACAAATTAATTGATCACATACATGTGAGTTATCTCTGGGCTCTCTATTCTGTCCATTAATCAATGTCTCTGTGTTTGTATCAATACCACACTGTTTTGACTATTACAGTTTTATAATATAGTTTGAAATCAGTAATTTATAGGGTTCCATCTTAATATGCTTTTTAGAAATTTGTGACAGAATGTTTACAGACTTTATCATCACGGAAAAACTATGTTTATATTATCCTAATTTCCAAACTTTGGTTACTAAAATAAACCTACCAATTTGAAAGCTTAAAAATGCTTTCAAGCTATAAGAGACAAATAAGAAAATGAGAAAAGATAGATAGTACAAATGTTACATGACTAAAGACAGAGTCAAACCTCGGGATGGATACGACAACTTTTGGCACTGATGTACTGACTGGTGAAATATTACAAAAAAGATGTAAGGTGTTCATTTGCTGATTTTCCATGGATATTAACCTAATTTACGCTTTATTCACAGCTACAGTGACAAAGATAAGTAAGATAAATGTGATGTGTTAGAATCTATGGGCGCATTCAAGGAAAGGGTCAAATGATCGTATCAGGCAAGTTTAGACAATGTGCTTTAGGAGGCAGCAGTCTTATAAAAACCAGAAAGCAGGGAATTTCATTGTGGTTCAGTGTTTAGGACTCTATGCTTCCACCCTAGGTGTTGCAGCTATTTTTAAATTTTATGCCTCAAAAGACACTGTCAACAGAGTAAAATGGTAACTCACAGAACAGCAGAAATTCACAAATCATATGTCTAATGGGGGACTGAGATCCAGAATATAGAGGGAACTTATAAAATGCAAATGAATCAATTCAAAAATGGGCCAAGAATTTGAATATACATTTCTCCTAAGTATCATCACCTGGTTGTTCAGATGGTAAAGAATTAGCCTGCAGTGCAGAAAAACCTGGGGTCAATCCCTGGATCAGGAAAATCCCCTGGAGAAGGAAATGGCAAACGACTCTGGTATTTCTGCCTGGAAAATCCCATGGACAGAGGAGCCTGGTAGGCTACGGTCCATGGGATCACAAGAGTTGAACACAATTTAGCGACTAAACCATCAGGGCATCATCAACTCAATGGACATGAGTTTGAGCAAACTCCAGGAGACAGTGAAAGACAGGGAAGCCTGGCGTGCTGCAGTCCATGAGGTTGCAAAGAGCTGGACACAACTGAGTGAATGAACAACAAAGAAGATATATAATGACTAATAAATACATGAAAAAATACTTGAACATCACTAATCATTAGTGAAAGATGAAAACTCCAATGATATACCACCTCACGTACACTAGGATGGCTACTATCAGAAAAACAGTGTTGGCATGAACACAAAGACTTGAGAACCCTTGTGCATTGTTGGTGGGAATGTGAAACAGAACAGTTATTGTGGGAAACAGCATGGTGGTTCCTCAAAACACTAAACATAGCATTACCATAAGATCCAGAAATTCAGCTTCTGGGTGTACACTCAAAAGAATCAAAAGCAGGACATCAGTATGAATGAGCCACAGGCATACACGTGTCCCCTCCCTCTGGATCCCCCTCCCAGCTCCCACCAGCCCACCCTCCAGGTTGTCACAGAGCCCCTGCTTGAGTCCCCTGAGCCATACCGCAAACTCCCACTGGCTGTCAGTTTCACATGTGGTAGTGTACATGCTTCCATGCTTCTTTCTCCATTTGTCCCACCCCTCCATCTCCCCCATGTCCATAGCTCTGTTCTCTATTTCTGCATCCCACTGAAACTGAAAATGAAAGTCTCTCAGTCATGTCTGACTCTTTGCAACCCCATGGACTATACAGTCCATGGAGTTCTCCAGGCCAGAATACTGGAGTGGGTAGCCTTTCCCTTCTCCAGGGGATCTTCCCAACCCAAGGATCAAACCCGGGTCTCTTGCATTGCAGGTGGATTCTTTACCAGCTGAGCCACAAGAGAAGCCCAAGGAATACTGGAGTGGGTAGCCTATCCCTTCTCCAGAAGATTTTCCCAACCCAGGAATCGAACCAGGGTCTCCTGTATTGCAGGCAGATTCTTTACCAGCTGAGCTACCAGGGAATTATAATATATATAATTATAGTTATGCTGCCCTGCAAATAGATTCATCAGTACCATCTTACTAGATTCCATATATACACATTAATATATAATACTTGTTTTTCTCTTTTATACTTCACTCTGTATAATAGGCTCTAGGTTCATACACCTCATTAGAAATGACTCAATTATCCTTCAGTTAAAAGTTTTTTTTTAATTCAATAAAAAAAAGGACCACATTATTAGAGAGATTTTAAAGAAATGAATTCAAAGCAGGGTCTCCAAGAGATATTTGTGCACCTATGTTCATAGTAACATTAATCACAAGAGCTAAAATATGGAAACAATCCAAGTGTCCCTCCACAAATGAATATACATACAATGGAGCATTCATTATCCAGCCTTAAAAAGGCAGGAAATTCTGACTGGTGAACCTTGAGGACACTATGCTAAGTTAAATAAGCCAATAACAAATAAAGGACAAATGATCTATCATCTCAGTTTTATGAAGCAGAGTAGCCAAAATCCCAGTGACAGAAAATAGATTAGTGGCTATCAAGGGCTACAGAGAGGGAAGAATGGGTACAGAGCCTCAATTTTCCAAGACGGAAAGTGCTCTGGAGATGGATGGTGGAGAAGACTGCACAACAATATGATGCACTTAATACCACTGAACTCAACACCTAAAAATATATACAAAGATGGCATATTTTATGCTGTGTGTATTTTACCATAATATAAAAATTAGATGCCCATCCTGCAAGATGTGTTATATAAATCAGTCAGGATAAAACTGGTAGACAGGTGAATATAAATGTAACCATTCCATCATGCTTAAAAAACAAGAATAAATCTATTTGTTCTTGTGCTTAATTTGTAATAAAATATTATATAGAAAATAATTACATAAAACCAGATAATAATTTTTTAATGGATAAATAAAATACTGGGAGTAAGGAAGACTTACCTAAGCATAGATCAAAAACTCAAAATTCACAACTGAAGACACTATTTAGACAAATTTAATGTGCAAAATGTCTGGCAAGAATAAAAAGATGAAACCAACTGAGAAAAAGTTTTGTAACCACATTGATAACAAAGGAGTACTTTACATAGTATGCTATGAGCTTGTTTTAGTTCCTAAACAAACAAAAAAGACAAACCACCCAAAGAGCATCGGAGTTCAGAGGAAGAGTCCAGAAGACACACAAGTATGAAGAATTTTTAAAAATACAAATCTATTTGAGATCTTTAAATCAGTTATGTTGGCAAACTAAAAATGACTGATAAACAAGACAGCACAGAAGTAGACCCGTACAAATAGAGCCAACTGACCTCTGACTAAGGAACCAAGGCAATTCAATGGAGAAAGGATATTTTCAACAAATGATGCTGGGACAACAGGACGTCCACACACAAAAAGTGAATTTCAACACAGATCTGATATTTTTCACATATGGATCACAGACCTAAAACTATAAAACTAAACTACAAAGCTCCTAGAAGATAACAGGAGAAAAGTTAAGTTACCCTGGGTTTGGTGATGACTTTTTAGATACAATACCAAAAGTACAATCCATGAAAGAAAAAACTGACGAGTCAAACTTCATTAAAACTGAAATTTCTGCTCTGTAAAAGTTAAAAATATAAAAAGACAAACCGAAGACTGGAAGAAAATACCTATAAAACACATGCTAAGGTCTAAAGATATAGGAGTCATCCGAGTTGTATTCCAGAAATTCTCAAAACTAAATGGCACCATAGCGATGCAACCAGCAAACTCCAGGCTATGAAAAATACAGGATGTAAACAACTTGATTTTTTTTTAAAGGGCAAGAGGAAAAAAGGAAGATGAGGAAAGTAAGAGAAACAGCAATCATTCACAAACTTTTCTGAATCCCAAGTTCAAGCACAGTGTAAAAATTTAGGTGCCTGCGGAAATGTGAATTAACTAGGTATTTAATGGCATTAATGGAATGTGAATAAGTTAAAAGAAAAAGTGTCCCTATCTTTTATATATATAACAAAATACCTACAGATAAAATGACATGATTGACTTTTTTAAAAAGTGGGAAGTGTTATAGATGATAACATAATAGTGGACAATTCCAAAGTTGGATGAAGGGTACACAGGGGTTAATTATACTATTCTAACTTTTTAGCATATTATAAATTTCCATAGTAAAAAAGTTTTTAATAATATTGCAACAAGACCCCACAGGCATTCAAACATCACTAATTATAAAAGCATAAAAACAAAACCAACATAGTAACATAGAAAAGAAATTCTCTGCTAATGGGTGCTGATATGTGAAACATATTTATCTAGAAAGTAACTCAGGCAACTGAATTAATGGTACTAGAACCTGCAGTCACCCTAACTCTTAATCAATCTTGAAACAACCTATGTTAAAGTTGATCAGGAAAACAGATCCCCTTCACTTCAAACTGTACTCACAGGACCATCCCCAACTCATTTAAGAGACTCACAGCAAAAGCAGAAGCTATCAACTTCTGAAACTTCTGTCCCAAAATTGTTCTCTCAACTTCCCAATAAAATCATTGCTCATATCACTTCTTACCTGGATGTATGTAAAACAAATTCAAAATCAGCTCATGATTCATCTCTACCTGCTTTGACTCCACCACACAAACATGCCTAAGTAATTAGAGACATTTAATAAGTCTCCATTTAATGACAAAATTAAGTCTAAATTTGCTGGGTTTTGAAAATTATCCAAAATCTAACCCTATCCTTACATGTTCTCCACTGCCTGCAAAGGATTACTAATTCCAATCAGAGTAGCTATCTTACTACTCTGTATGCATGTACTCTCACAGGTATACATATTTATACATTTTAAGTATTTTTACCTCCAATCTTTCACTCTTGTGGCTGACATCCACTCCAATTCTACCCATTAAAATCTTAGCTCAGGGATGCCTTCTCTGATCATCCCAACTGCAGCTGAATCCCCTTATATAGGAGCTCATGTCATCACTTGAGCTTTTGTAATTTTATATTTTTGTATATCATTTAAAGTCATTTCTGTCACACTCCCTCCTGCACCTCCACAGACTTTAGGTCCCACACGTCTATTTTCGTTCTATTTCCCCAGAGAGTACAGCCCCTAACACATGGAACGTATTGCTGAGTGGAAAATGAAGGAATGCCAGGGCTTCTTTTTCTTTTCTCTTTAGTTTCACCTCACCTTGCCTATACACACAACTTAGCACCTATTTCATTGTTCATTATTATTTTACATGCATTCAATTCTGTCTGACCAACCACCGTAAGCTCTTCCATAGTTTCCACAGCCTCAGGACCCAGCACACACTGACCTACTGATAGCCATTGATAAACAGGAAAGAAAGAGAGAGTGACTGTCTCTTTACTGGCTGCACCATGCAGCATGTGGGATCTTAGTTCCCTGACCAGGAATCCAACCTGTACGTACCCCCTGCCCTGGAAGTGCGGAGACTTGACCACTGGACTGCCAGGGAAGTCTCCAAAAGTGACTCTTAATAACAGGAAATCTTCATTATTGTTCAGCTTTCCAGTTTCTTGCCTAATTAATGTCAATTTGTTAATATAGCACTACTTACTCTATATATGGACAATTACGCTATAGAACTGCTTACTGCTAACCAAAATCCATATTCTCTTCTGCTTCCTAGGCATACAATCAGGTTACATTTCCTAGGCTCCCTTGCAGTCAAGGTAAGGCCACAAGACCTTTAGCTAGTGAAGTGAAAAATGCACCATGTATCTGGTCTGGTCCATAAAGCCTACCAACCTTTTCCCTGACTTTTCCCTGTTCCAGTTGGCTGGAATGGAGATAACATTCAGGGAGACTGAGCACATCATTCAGTTTACTGTAATTTCTAGCCCATTATAAATATTAGCATTTAAAAAATAAAACTGTCACATTACTTTTTAAAATGTATTCAATGGAATCAAATCAACATAGTGATTTGATACTCATCAGTGTCTATTATATTTTTTAAAATATAAATAAAGAACTCTTCAGCAGTCAGAAATTTACATTATTCCATTTGCTCTATGAACTTGTGTTTGAATTCCATGTCCTCTAAAAATTTTATTCTAGTGTAACATTTTTATCCTTGAAATTCTTTTATCATAATTCTCTGAAACAAAGAGGTGTGTATAAACAGAAAATTTAAAAACATTTTGTATCACCCTGATGTTGGAGAGGCGAATGGCAACCCACTCCAGTATTCTTGCCTGGAGAATCCCATGAACAGAGAAGCCTAGCCGGATACAGTCCATGGGGTTGTAAACAGTCAGACATGACTGAGCACACACATTACCCTTTATGTAAAACTCTACGTGTTAAATAATTTTGTCTTGACTGAGTTCATAATACAGTTATTGTATACATTGAAAACAACAAATACATTACAAACTGTGATCATTACAATAAAAATATTTTACTGGAATTCATTGCTCCATAAGATGATGGGATTCATTTTAAAAGATTATTTCCTGTATCCATAAATGTATATTATATATCACTAGAGTGAGAGTTAAGCATCAATTCTATTTCTATTTTTAAGTAAACACTGAAAAACATTATTTTCATAAATCTATATATATGAACAGAAAGATATTTAGCGTACAATAATATACATTAATACTTAGAATTCCTTCTGAGTTTTATACCCAAAATCACATTGTATTCTACCATCAAAAATTATTTCTAATGATTTATAAACTTACTTATGTTCTCCTTCAATTTAGTAGGGAAAAAAACTGGAAACTATCTGAACTACTAGCAAAATAATCTTTAATAATCTGCAGTCATTTGTTTATCAGTTTCTAGGAAATATGACCAAAACCCACCACATGACAGGTGCACTGTTTACCATAATACATTCAGAAATAGGAAAAGACATTTTTTTAGTTATTAACTTCTTATGGTGGTGATAGTGTTCTTTATCTTAACAATTTTTTTGTTGTATAGATGTATACATTTTAGCTGAAAACATCCGAATGTTTAAGATTTGCATATTTGTACCTTTAAGATTTGTATATTTCAGTAAATGTGAATTTTTCCTCAAAACGAAAAAGAAAACCCTCTAAACAAACAGAGAATTCTAGTTAATGGTATGCTTGGAATATGGGGGGAGAAGTATACTGAATATGTGCAACTTACTTTGAAATGCATTTTAAAAATAAGATGATTACTGGAGAGTAGGATGGGTTAAATAAATGATAAAGCAACTATAGTAAAATGTTGAATCTAGAGTTTAATTATAGAAGCTTTACAGAATTCTACCCAAGCTAGAAGACTCAGAAGTAGAAAGAGTTCAAGAAGTTGTACTGGTCATAGATTTCAGAGGAATAAGAAACTTTTCATTTGTACACAGCTTATGCTGTGAAATTCCTCCCCTGGGACTGAAGTACATTCTGCATCCTAAATGGCTATGTGATGATTCAATTACCAACAGATCTTCCCTGTTTGCCAAATAAGGCCAAAAAAGAGGAGCACTCCCCTGGGTAGGAGAGAAAAACTGACAAGAGTGTGAATAAGGTAGAATCAAGGATGTCCAGGATAATTTCCATAGACTTTTAAAGGTAAAGAGCAGGATATTTTGAAAATTTATCTGTGCTCATTATAAAGATAGGGGGGGAAAAAAAAAAAAGAACCCATCAACATCAGGTAAACGGTGACCAGGCCTTACATTTTAAGAGTATTTACTTACTCTAAGACCAAATTAGTGAGAAAGAAAGGGTTTTGAGGTTTCTAACCCTTGTTTCTTTGATCCAATTTTCCAGGACCCAAACTCTACAAATCTTTACATTTTCTGAACTTCAGGTATCCAAAAATTTAACTGTCCTGAAGTCTTTCTAATCAGGTTTCCTAAGAATCAACAACCCAGCTTCAGTGCTGGGCTAAGTAATTCACCTCTCATAGAACAGTTTCCCCATTCTGGGTGTATAAACTTTTTAAAAAGAAAAAAAAAAAAAAAGGCCCAGATGGCATTCTAAAATGAAAGCCAGACTTAAAGATAACCTGAATGCTGCAACCATCAGATAAGGACTTTAAAATAACTATGATCAAAATGTTAACAGGCCTAGCGGGAAAGGAAAACAACACACAATGAACAGAGGGGAGTGTCAGTAGAGAGACGGAAACTATAAAAAAGAGCCAAATGGAAATGATAAAAAGATGATAAACACAATTATCAGGGATGAAGAAGTCCTTCAGTGGGCCCTTAAGTAGATTCCACACAACTGAGGAAAGAATTAATTAATCTGAAGACAGGTCAATAGAAATGACCCAAGTGAAACAAAGAAAAAGCAGGAGGGAGCAGAACAGAGCATCCAAGAGCTTCGGAACGATCTCAGTCTAGCACTTTGGAAAATGGAGTCCTAGAATGAAGGGAAAGAAAGAATGAGGCAGAAAAAAGATTTGAAGAGATATGGTCCAAAGTTTTCCAAAAATAAAAGACAATAAATCAGAGGTCCAAGAAGCTTTAAAATTGAGATACATATGCACTTTTGGCATAGTGATAAAGAACCCACCTGCCAATCCAAGAGAAGTAAGTAACGCAGGTTTGATCCCTGGGTCGGGAAGATCCCCTGGAGAAGGGAATGGCAACCCACTCCAGTATTCTTGCCTGGAGAATCCCAGGATTCATGGACAGAGGAGCCTGGTGGGTTACAGTCCATGGGATCGCAGAGTTGGACATGACTGAAATGACCTAGCATGCATGCATGCACTTTAAAAAGAAAAGAACAGAAACAAAACACACATCTGGACACATAATAGGTCCCCGCTTCCAGGCTCCATGGCATAAAGGGCAGAAGCACAGTCCTCCCTCAAGGGAAACAGTGCCATCAGGAAGAGTCAGGTATCCGTTAGAGAAAAAGATAAAGGGATCTTCGGTGAAGAGGTTGAGGGTTTAGGGGATTATTTTGCTTTTGAACCCCATATGGGGGGAGGGTTTCAAGAGCTGGGGGTAGGTAGTGGGTAAGGAGGCAGAAGATACTGACGACTTCAAGGAGATCAGACGTGGGAAAGGAAAGGTAATCGAGCAGTCTGGCTCTTTTGATGATAGCCAGTACCATACAAACAGGAATAATGAGAGAAATCCTGGCAGATTCAAAGACGATGATGGTCAGATTGTGAGTGCTGACAGGGAAGGAAGGATGGTGTTTGAGGTTTCTTTTGACCACTTTCGATTAATGGGAGCAAGGACATCTCCAGCAAATCCTGATTTTTCAGTCTTTTTCTTAACTGATTTGTCTTAACATCTGAAATTTGAGACCATCTTCCCTTCCCACTTTTTTAAGTTTCTCATTCTACCTCTCTTATTCCTTCTCTTCCATTGGCTTCTTTTCTTCTACCCACTCTTAATATTCTGTGGGTCAGTCCTGCCTTTCTTTTCACTCCACACACAACCTCATGCTCCCTGGCTGACTTCATCCATATGCCCAGTTTTAGCCACTACCTATATTCAGCTTCCTAATGGACATCCTCCTTTAGACAGGCAGTGGGCACTTCAATGACAAACAGCTCCAAGAGCTAAACATTATCTTTTTGCCCAAACCGGCTATTGCTTCCTCTCTAGGATAAAGGGATAATGGAGTTCTCTCCTGTTTTAAAATGTGGCTCTAGTGCAACCTTCAAAGCTGAGAACGACAAATGATAAACTCCCCTATTCTCTAAAAAAACCAAACCATCCATGCCAGAGTGAGTTGCTTAAAGACAGTACACCTATTATCCACCTGCTGCCTATCGAAAATGAAACAAAACAGACTAGAAACAGAAGTGAATTCATAAACATAGATAACACTAGAGCTTTACACCTTAGTGAGAACAAGGGCAGGGGTTCCCCCAGAAAATCTCTGGGACAGACTAGGAAACTTGTCATCTCAATCTTTGGCTGGTGATATACTGGGATAAAGGAACTCTTAAGCCCATTTGGGTCTAGCCACCAGAAGGACCTGACATACATCCCCAGGAATTTAGGCCTTATGTGAACATGGGTCCCAGCCTATAAAAAGCAAGAGGTTAGATGGAGGGACTTTTTTGGTGGTGCAGTAGATAAGAATCTGCCTGCCAATGCAGGGGATATGGGTTGGATCCCTGGTCCGTGAAGATCCCTCATGCCTCAGCACAACTAAGCCCAAAAGCCACAACTACTGAGCCCATGAGCTCCAACTACCTGTGTGCCCAGAGTCTGTGCTCTGCAACAAGAGAAGCCACGGCAGTGAGAAGTCCACTTACCGCGGTGAAAAATAGTCTCCGCTCACCATAGCTAGAGAAAGCTTGCGAGCACAGCCAAAAGTAAAATCAATCAATAAGTAAGTAATTTTTAAAAAAGAGGTTGGAAGGAGCATCAAAACAGCAGAGCAAGGACACAGAGGACCACCGTTAGAGGAGCTACGCTTCCACCATTCTATAGGTTTCCCATTCACCAATGAGATGCTGTGGAAGGGATAAAGCATTTGCTAGGCCAAAGACATGTGCCATCTTGAGGAAGGATACTCAGCAGTTAACAGGCTGTAGGTGGACTACAGGAGGAAGAGAGAGCGAGAAGACTGCCAAAGGCAGTTGGGGCGTGTTCCAGACAGGAACCTGGGCAACATGGGCACACCGTGGGGCCTGCAGAAACCATTCTGAACGCACAACTCGAAAGGCCACTCTTGGACACCTGCCACACAGAGGGTACCGGCAGCTGGACGACAACAGGCCCAGTCACGTAAAACTTTGTCCTTTCTCCTCTAATCTTCCTGCCAATCAGAAGCCAAATGCAGAAAGAGGGAGGAAGCAAAAGAGTGAAGTAACACACAGTACCCCTCCACTGCACGGACCCTGAGTCATGATTGGGTGTAAGTTACCTCATTCAACTGGATGTAAGGTTTGGAGCAGACTTTTCATACCTTTGAGTTTAACCATCCCAATAAGGCTCATTCTTATAGTAAAAATGATGTCTTGTCAAAGAGGCAGGGAAGGAGATTCAACAGGGCTAAAATCAAGGATAAAAGGAAGATAAAGCAAGCTCTTACTTGTATGCTATCAGATATAGCCCATATACCAGTCCACAGTGCCACCACCTACTCTTGTTACTCAAGTTAGGAATCTAGGAGTCATCCCCCAGAGTCTGGCCATCATGTCTTAAACACATCTCTTCTCCCTGGCCCTTGAGCTACTAATCTAGCTCGAATCTGAAGTTCTATAATAATCTAATTTACTGATTCTCTACCCTGGCCTACACTTTATTGTTATTATTTTTTAATCTGAGTATAATTGCTTTACAATGTTGTGTGGCCTACACCTTAAAATTTTTAAATATTGTTTTAAATACCTAGGCCCCAGCCTAGAGACTGATTTAAATGGGATCACACAGAGGCCAGCCATGAGGTTTTCCAAGAGGTCCCCAGGCGCTTTGCAAGTGCAGCCAAGATTGAGAATAACTAACCTAACTGGCCTCTTCTACAATCCAGGCTTATCTTTCTCCAAACTATCTTTCATTATGCTACAAGAGTCATCTTTTTAAAAATGCAAATTTCACATTATCCCACAGCAGTTGTTCTCAATCTAGGCTGCCCCTTTAGAATCACTTAGTGTAAATATTCCTGATACCAGGCCTAACTCCAGACCAATTAAAACAGAGGCCCTGGGGATAAGAACCAGGCCTTGGTATTTATCAGAGCTCCCCAGATGACTCTAATGTGCAGACGAGGTTGAGACCCATTGTCCTAGAAGCAATGGGAAGTCACAGCAAGTCTTTAAGAGCAGTAAAATCCAAACTCCCCTGAGGGCAGCGAAACCTTGCTTCCGACCTTAGCACCCTCAGCTTTCACACTACCAAAGCAATGCAGCTCCCGACACTACATTTATACATGGGCCGTGCTTTTATGCTTTCAGGTAAAGTATATTGAGGTAATACTTTACCTCAATTCACCTACAGCCAAGGCCCAAACCACCTTTCAGGTTAGGACCTTTCAGGAACTGCAGCCTTTGTACAAAAACCGCTGACACACACAGCAGGGCTCATCAATCCACTCGTAACCGTGACAATCCTGTAGAGTAATTTTTAACTTTTAAGTCTAACTTGCCTACTCAACTACCTGAAACTCAAAGCTTATCTATGCTTTTATGCCTAGCGTATCACTATGAAGAAAACAGTGAGCACTCAAAATTTCTGTTAAATTCATTCCATTTAAGTAAATAATTATCTGTATTATTATGCAGGTAGGAGATAATTTTAATCAACTGTAATAGATACCATATTTATACCTTATAGTCAAGTCTTACTGAAACAGAAGCCAACAGTTAGACCTTTTAAACATGTAAGGCAAACATTTAACGTTCGTTCTATTCATGAATAGAGTAACAAGTTAAGGGAAAAGGCAGGTACAATGGTAGTGTGTTTCCAGAATCCCAAGGGTGGCACCTTACAGAATAGAATCCTGGCTATTCCCTTGAACATATCCATTCCAATATACTTTTTTCAAAATGCTGTGCTATATAATGACATCTGTACATTTTAGGAAAGTGAGCTTGGACTACCTACTTCACCTAAAATGATAGGTACTTCACACTGTTAAAATGAAAACAAATTATGACAAGTTTTCAAATGCTTTGAATGAACTGTGTTAACCCAGTAATATGGTAACTAGCATTTGATGGCAATTTCTAGTACTCTGGGTGCTCTGTTACCCAGCAAAATCTCAGCTCTCTATAAAATCAAGGACAGCTTAAGCAGAAGACATCAATATCCTATTTTCAAAAAACCTCCATTTAGCATTTTACAGTCACTATATCTGTGACTGACCCAAAGAAAATAATTGTGCACAAATATAAACTGAAGAGGAATCACATACTTACATAAAATACTTCATTCAAAAGATTTATGTTGTACCCACATTCACATGGGCCATGGAAATCATCTTAGCATGCAAAATGACTACTGTGTTACTATGCGTTTAGAGTTTTTATCTGTCACACATTCTTGATCACTAAATCTGGTATTCACCAAATACCTATTAATTCTTTGGGAATATAAATAAAGTCATTAACCACAATACTTGGCATTTGTGGCTAATTCTTTTTTTTTTTTACCTTATTTGGCGATTTCAAAGGTGAGATGGCTATTTTATTTGGTGTCTGTGTTGTAGAATTTAAAGTTGATCCAATAACACCACTTTCAGATATTGTTATGGTCTTTGATGGAGTCCCCGGAGTAGACTGTGAAAGAACCCTACCTGCAAATGAGAGGCAGCACATCAGTTTGACTTTTTTCAATAATCGTATAAAAACGAATGTGGTGATGATTTACACCCACTGCAGTACATATGCTCAATACTTCACATGTAGCCACATATGAACTGAAACACATAAGGAGGTCTAATGAACCATGGTGAACCTAATGAACTATGATCAACCTAGACAGAAAGAAACAAAACAATGCTTCTTAGTAACACTTAGCATCTTAATACCACCTTATGAAAGCCCACAAAAACAACTCTGCTCACATTCTCATCAAAACTGTTTTGGGGGGGTTTTTTTGCCCGCTCTGGGGATCTCAGTTCTACAACCAGGGACTGAAGCCACACCCTTGCAGTGAAAGCACTGGACCACCAGAGAAGGGCCTCATCAACACTGTTAAGTGATACCTATCAGAAAATGCACTCAGAACAAGCATGCAAACATGTCCTGTGAAAGGGGTTCCCAAAGTCAGGACGTGACTCCAAGCCTTAAAGCGTCAGTCTCTGTTCTCTGCCGCAGCTTCTTCCTGTTTGGACTTAAACCTCAGCATATGATCTAAGGCCACACCCATCAAACAGGCAGTTACTGGGCTAACTTGAACAGTCTGGAAATATACTTCCAGAATAACAGAGAAAAACTACACTGTGCCTGGATGACTAACAGAACTGGAAATCAGATGAGGAGGAGTTGAAATATTAGGGATTTTTATCCTAGGTAGGAGAGGATTACAAAGATGTGACAACTCCTCCAAATTCCTGAAAGACTGGGCGATGGTGCCCTTCTGGGCACACAGTAGGACTGCCCTTCCTACCCCCACCTCTTCCCTGTGGTGAGACTTGGGCCATGTGACTAGTTCTGACCAACAGATTGTGGGCAGAAGTGATGTGTATCATTTACTGCCTAGGCAGACCCTACTAGGCCCTCTCTCCTTCCACAGCTGAGATGGTGGTTCCTGTCAGTCTGGGTCCTTTAGTGACCATGATGAGAAGAGATCCACCCCTTTCTAACCCACCACAGATATGTAGATAACCCTGAAGTAAAACTCTAAAATAAAACTTCTTTAACTTCTGAGAGTTAGACTGTTTATTTTTTTTTTTTAGACTGTTTATTATGGCAGAAAAACCAAGGTTATCCTGACTGATCCAGGCTGTCAGGTTGAAGAATCAGGACCATCTGTTATCTATGAGCTGCATAGCACTAATATAGAGGAACAGAAAATTTTAAGTCGATCAGTATGGAAGAACTTCCAACAAAAATTTCCAGTTAAAATGACTGTTTTAATGAGTGAGTTCCTACTCACTGAAGGTCTACGAAACAGATGCTGGATAATCGAATCCACTGGCTAAAGAGGAAACTCAAGCAGTCAAGAAACAGAGAGGGTAGATAACTAAAGTATCTCTAAGATCCCTTTAGATGCTATGACTTTGGATGGCAAGGAGATCAAACCCGTCAATTCTAAAAGGAAATCAACCCTGAATACTCATTGGAAGGAATAATGCCGAAGCTCCAATACTCTGGCCACCTGACGTGAAGAGCTGACTCATTAGAAAAGACCCTGATGTTGGGAAAGATTTGAGGGCAGGAGGAGAAGGTGGCAATAGAGAATGAGGTGATTCAATGGCATCACTGAGTCAGTGGACGTAAGTTTGAGCAAACTCCAGGAGACCGTGAAGGACAGACAAAGAAGCCTGGTATGCTGTAGTCCATGGAGTCGCAGAGTCGAACGTGACTTAGAGCAGTACTGAAAACAAAACAACAACTATTAGTCAGAGATGAAGGAGAAGGAGAGAGGGGAAAAAAAGGAGGGACTTAACAGAGAACTAGCATGTAAGAGTCAGCATGTAAGGGCTATTACTAATAGCAATGTAATAGTACACGTATCTTTTTAAAAAATGAGTTAAGTTTTACTGGGCATTTATGAATTTTAAAATTATTTTAAATAAATATATTTTAAAAAATTTCTTTTACTTCCTGATTACATTTTATATTACAGACATATTCCTTAGTGAATTTCAGCTGAGAGCTTTGCTAGGGTTCTTCTAGCCTGACTTACATCATAACTAGGCTAAAAAAAAAAAAAAAAAACACCAAATCCTAGCAAACCCTACCAAAATTCCTTTGACTGTGTGGATCACAACAAACTGTGGAAAATTCTTAAAGAGATGGGAATACCAGACCACCTTACCTGCCTCCTGAAAAATCTGTATGCAGGTCAAGAAGCAACAGTTAGAACCGGACATGGAACAGACTGGTTCCAAATTGGGAAAGGAGTACATCAGGGCTGCATACTGTCACCCTGCTTATTTAACTTATATGCAGAGTACATAATAACAAATGCTGGGCTGGATGAAGCACAAGCTGGAACCAAGATTGCAAGGAGAAATATCAATAACCTCAGACATGCAGATGACACCACCCTTATGGCAAAGAGTAAAGAAGAACTAGAGAGCCCCCTTGATGAAAGTGAAAGAGGAGAGTGAAAAAGTTGGCTTAAAACTCAACATTCAGAAAACTAAGATCATGGCATCTGGTCCCATCACTTCATGGCAAATAGATGGGGAAACCCTGAGAGACTTCATTTTTCTGTGCTCCAAAATCACTGCAGATGGTGACTGTAGCCATGAAATTAAAAGACACTTGCTCCTTGGAAGGAAAGCTATGACCAAAGTAGACATCATATTAAAAAGTAGAGCATTACTTTGCCAACAAAGGTCCGTCTAGTCAAAGCTATGGATTTTCCAGTAGTCATGTATGGATGTGAGAGTTGAACCATAAAGAAGGCTGAGCACTGAAGAATTGATGCTTTTGAACTGTGGTGTTGGAGAAGACTCTTGAGACTCCCATGGACAGCAAGGAGATCCAATCAGTCCATCCTAAAGGAGATCGGACCCAAGTGTTCATTGGAAGGACTGATGCTGAAGCTGAAGCTCCAATACTTTGCCCACCTGATACAAAGAACTGACTCATTGGAAAAGACCCTGATGCTGGGAAAGACTGAAGGCAGGAGGAAAAGGGGATGACAAAGGATGGGATGGTTGGATGGCATCACTGACTCACTGGACACAAGTTTGAGCAAGCTCTGAGAGATGGTGAAGGACACTGAAGCCGGGCGTGCTGCAGTCCATGGGGTCACAAAGAGTCAGACACGACCTAGCGACTGAACTGACTGACATCATAACTAAATAAGTCAAATAAAAGAAATTCATTGCTGGAAAAGAAGAAAAAAAAAAAAAAAAAAAAAAAATAACTAAATAAGTCAATTCTATAGAAACTAAATGAATCTGTATCAACTATTTTTAGAAGGCCACCCTCAAGTGTGGAGCCTGCCTCAAGTAACATGTTTATGTGTTCTGATTTCCAAAACTAATACCTATGGGATAAGCCTAAAGCCCTAACAATCATTATTTTAAGAAAAGAAACTACCAATAAAGACACATTTCTATAAAATGCTCATTTTTATGGCTATTACTACAATTTCTTATTTGTTAGGTATTACATACATTTCAGGAAACATATATATATATAAAATCTCCAATTCCTGAGGATAACTGGTACCAAAAAAAGGCCATTTACTCTGTGATAACCTAGAGGGGTGGGAATGCACGGGAGGTGGAAGGGAGATTCAAGACGGAGGGGACATATGTACACCTATGGTTAATTTATGTTGACATATGACAGAAATCAAACCAATATCATAAAGCAGTCATTAATTAAAAATAAATAAATATTAAAAAATAAAAACAATGTGACCTTAAGCATTCTATCATTGTCAAAGGAATAATAGTAAGTCAGAAGGTTATTATAAGTAATAAAATGTGATTATGGTTTGTTCATGTATTCTGTAGAATTTTAAAAATTAAAATGAAAAATAAAATTGGGTAAGTACATCAAAAGAAAAGGCCACTTAAAGTGAATTACATTTAAAACAAGGACAAAAATGTCACTGTAATTAACAACAAAAACCTCTAAAAGTTTTTGGCTAATATTTCATAAAAATTCTATTTATAATTTCAGCTACACTGTCTCTTAGAATAAAGAGTTTGAATTTGAGGGAGGATTCCTCTGAAAACTTATGACAGCACATCCTACTTGATGGGCACATGACACAGATTATTTCTGACAAAATATTTCAGGATTTCATCAGTTTTCCCAAGAACCCTCTGTATCCTTTAAAATTCAAATTATTCTCTTTTGAAGGGCTACTTTTTTTTCACCCAGATAGCATTTCTCCTGATGGCCAAATCCCCATTTATCCTTAGCTCTTCAACAGACGCACAAAAGTATACAAGTCACAGTTTCACTTTGAAATCAGTTTGTAAGGCATTTCATACTCTGCTGTCAGGTACTGTCCAAGAGACAAGAGACATAATCCAAAAAGCTACAGATGGGACAGGCTGGGGGCAGGAGCTAGCTTACCTGACCCAGGACTAATTCTAAAGAGATTAATTCATTATCAAATATTTTAACATTGATGAAGTTAGCTCTACTATAGCAACTTGTTACCTTGGGAGCTCTGACAATGAGGACTGTACCTCATTTAACCATCTCAAAAGTCATGTGAAGTGATTGGTTATAATATTCTATTTTATAGAACTATAAAATGACCAACATTTTATAGAAAGAAATAAGAGCAACAGAAAATATATTTACCCAAGATCAGGGAGAAAATTAATAGAAGAACCATGACCAAAACCCAAGTCTCCAAATAGCTCCTCCAATATACCACACCACACTGGCTCCATGATATAACATATTCACTCAACAATACACATTCACTGAACACGTCTATGTACCAGAAACTGTAGGTACCAGAGACTCATAAAAAGTTAGTCATAAAAAGAAAAATACTGTCTGATTCCACCTATACAAGATACACAGAAAAGTCAAATTGATAGAGACCGAAAGTCTCTGCTAGGGGCTGGGGGAAGGAAGAAATTGAGAAGTTGTAGTCTAATGGGTACAGAGATTTAGTTTTGCAACATGAAAAGTCCTAGAGACACAGTGGTGATGGTTGCATAACAGCATGAATATACTTAAAGCCACCAATGGTTAAAATGGTCAATTTCATATTATGCATATTTATCACAATTCTTTAAAATAATTAATTTTTAAAAACTAGATGGCAAACAAAATCCAAAATTACTATTGAGAGAAATCTTAAGTGTAGTAGGGGAGACAGACAGGTAAGAAAACCAAGTATTACAATACATCAAGACTAACGCAAACATTAAAAGTCACTGTGAAATATAACAGAAGTCTAAATTTAAGTATTTGGTAGGTATAACCAAGTTTTATGGAAAATACATAGGAGATGGTCAGAGAGAGTACCTTGCTAACCTAAGGATCAAAAAATTACCAGACAGTGGAGATAATCCAAAGATAAAATGGATGACTTAGCCACGAGGAAAGCAAAAACAAAAATCATTTCTGGTAAACCCAACATTGCCAAGAGCCTAAGTTCTAAGAGAACATGGTCAATGTGGTGATCTCTTAGAAATGTTACATCAGTAGGCCTGGAGCTAATAGAAGGTGAAAATGAAAAAGGTTTTGTATTAGATAATAAATGACTTTAATGCTAAGCAAGCTCTGGCTTTTGAACCTATTCCTGATGATTTAAGGCCAGGAAATGGAAAAGAAATGGGTGTAACCAAGGAAATTTTAAGCAAGGGGTGACAAGATTTGAATTTTAGAAAAGTCAATTTTATAACACTAAGTTCATCTTGACTGAAAGAAAGAAAAATTATATTCATCTTCCATGAGAAGCCCAAATGTCATTTAAAAGTAGTCTAAATGTAGTTTGAAAGATCATTAGCTACAACTTAAAGACAATGGAATCGCCTCGATAAGACAATTCAACAAGAGAGCTATTTTGGTGGTTTAAATTTGGCTTACATGAATTTTAAAAGCTATGAACTACTAGTTAACAGTTGAAATCATACCTCCAAACTGAACTTAATGCCCACAACCCTAGTGAAATTTAATAGAAGTCTGTCCCTATGCATTTTGGGAGGGCTAATGTCTGCAATTAAAAGGTGAAGCTATGATTAGTGTGGAACACACTGTAAATGACCCAAAGACCTAGCGATGACACACATCCATTACAGTCAAATGTGAGAGGTACAATCTTGACATTACCAAATATTCACTCAGATACACTTCTGCAAAACCACAACTGTTTAGCAAACTCCCCCACCCCACTTATAATTAGAAGTTTTAAGGGATGCTCTCAAACTCAAAAATAGTAAAGAACTTTTACAATGAGACAGTCCTCCTAGTTAACCACTTCCACCCACCCTACCTTCCAAGGGTTTGGGGGTCCCTTTATCATCAGTATATCCAAGCCTTACTCACTTTCAGCCAACTGAAGCCCAGTTCCTGAGGCAGCTCTAAACCTAAACCCTTTCCAATTTTTCCTCTGGGACTATACCCAACTCCCATGACAGCCCTCAAGACACAAGCATCCTGCATAACCCCAAATCTCTACTGAAGACCAAAAGAAAAAGAGAACAAAAAGAGAATTTACCCAACACTGCCCTCAACCAACCACCTCCCCATGCCTTCTCTCAGCTGCTAAAAAAGAGAAGCCTCCCTGCATATACTTCAAAGCCTCGGGAAAATGATAAGTCTTTGCCACTGACTTCAGAGTTGCCTACTGTTATCAAAATGCTTAGTTGCTCAGTCGTGTCTGACTCCTTGAGACCCCATGGACTGTAACCTGCCAGGCTCCTCTGTCCATGGGATTCTCCAGGCAAGAATACTTGAGTGGATTGCTATTTCCTTCTCCAGAGGATCTTCCCAAACCTGGGATCAAACCCAGGATTTCTGCACTTTACCACCTGAGTCAACAGGGAAAGACACTACTAGGTGGCTTTAATACATATCCCAGGGATGGTTTGTTAACATCTGAAGTACCTTCATAAAGAATACACATAGTGGAAATGGGTAATTAGCATTTGAAAGTCTCTAGTCAAAGTCTACCACCCAGAGATGCTTCCATAAGCTCTTAGCACAATGGAAAGTAGAAATGAGTTCCTAAGTGGTAAAAGGAGTAATGTTAGCATAGCTCTGAAGTAAAGACCAGTCACCGTGGCCTGGAGTAGGAAACCGCAACCAGCTCCAGCATTCTTGCCTGAGAAACTCCATGGGCAGAGGAGCCCTGTGGGCTACAGTCCATGGGGTTGCAAAGAGTCAGACACGGCTGAGTAACCAAGCACGAGCACCATGGCTGTGTGATATTCTCCAGAAGTACTGAGGTACCTGCCAGTCAAGAAGAAATAAGAGAGCTGGGCCACTATGGAAAGACAGTGGAAAATCAATGTTGTTTTCAGGGAGCAATAATGATGGGTTATGAACTCTGTGCTGAATAGAGATGAATTTAAGGACTGGAAAGAACTCATTATTAATGAGTGGAAAAATTAACAGATCAGAGATTTCAAAGTGAAAGAATTGCCAGATTGGAAGTACAAAGGCAAATGAACTAGAACAATAAAGAGAATGAAATACTCAAAATCAAGATTTTGGAGGTGTTATTGGTGATGACAAATTTTAATGTATATAATAAAAGAATTGGGCCACACTAAAGAATTTGCTGGTAAAAGTGATACAACTAAAATGCTGTTCTCACTGAAGTAATTATCATCATCACGACAATTTTTTATTTCACAGAGAACTGCATACAGAAAATATTAAAACACTGAAACCAAAAATTCAAACAGAAACCATGAAGTACTATACAATCACATATACTACTTTAAAATTACTAGACTTAGCATGTGCTCTGGAGACAAACTGCCTGGATTCAAATCCCAACTTGGCCATTTACTAGTTGAGTGCCTGTTACCATACTGGCAGAATGGGGATGTTACTAGTACCTACCCCACAGGATTGCCAGAGAATATATCACTCTTTGGGAAGAGCTAAGAACAGCATGGGGCCCACAGCAAACATTATGCAAATGTTAGCTGGTATGATCAGAGTTTGAGGCGTCACTACTGCCAAAGGTACACCAAAAACTAAGGACACTAAGCAATGGACTGATTTTGAGATAAGGCATTTTGCTTGAAGCACACATTTAACAAGTGTAATATATCTCATTAACCAGTTTGATTTATAGTAATAAACACTGAAACATTTCAAGGTGGTAGAACAGCCTTTTTTAAAACTAAAAGGAAGGGAAGTATTTAGCTTAACAAACTATAAAGAAATATAACCTGCAATGACTGGTGGTGATACTTGAGTTGTCTGTCCTGTAACTGCTTTACTATTAATTGGTTTTGCAAAGATCAGCTTCGTGATTACCGGACCAGAGGTTGGTGTTCGAGGCTTCTTAGCAATCTGAAATATATAAATAACTATGAAAACCATTTTTCTATAAAACACCTACTCAATCAAAATTAGACAAGACTGATGTAGAGAAGTACATGTGAAACCAGCTCATTTAACAAAAACATATCTCAGTATTAATATTAAAAACATTTAAAATGCAGCCATTCACCCAAATACTAATATCACATCCTTAAGCCATTATGTAGTAATACCTTTGAATTTTATTTCAAATCCTTATCTTAGTCTCTGAGACATATGCATATCATGAAAACCAAATTAATTTTTAAAAATAATGTTTAAAATAAATGTTAAATAATAATGAAACCAAAAAATGGCATAGCAGTATTCTTTTCCAAATAACAAATTATTCAATAATAAAAGATGGAGTAGAATACATTAAGAAAGCATAGTGCAAATGATAAAGACATCTGTAAATATAATTTCATTGGCCCCTGGAAGCAAAATATAAACACACATTAAAGACAGGTTTATGACTTTATCTTCAACTTTAGATCTATGTATCAGGGGCAAATAAACAAAGAACTGCACAAGTTAATGCCTTAGGATACAAAGAGACATGTTCGGCGAAACAAAGACTATTCTGAAGGTGAAGCCTCTGAAATATTATTGACTAAAATATGATTTACTATAGTTTACTAGACTATAAATTCTTTGAAGGGAGAATCTGTTTTATTCACCTCTGATTTTACATGATACATGGTACATTGTTGTCCTGAACTAAAATTCTTCATAAGTCAAGGAATGTAGAGTTACCGATGTTTTTATATTAAAATAATCAATGTATGCAAAGAAAAGCTTTTTCTAAAGCCAGAAGCAGAAATTTAGCAATGACAAAAATCACAAATTTTCACAGCAGGAAGGACATTAAATATCAACTTTACCTTTGGCAGATATGAAAATTGAGGCCCTGAAAGTACTATTATTGGAAATAGTAACTCAAAATGAACAAACATGACCAACTTAAATTACAAAATATACTAGAAGCTGCAACTGATCACAGAACCAAGTAAATATCAGCTTTGTGCTTTAACTATAAATTAAACTTAAAAACATATTTTCTTACATCTAGAATAAATTACTTCCTTACACTCAGAACACAGTACTGACAAAACAAAATGTACAGGAAATACAAACCATCTTTAAAAAAAAACAAACCAAAGAGATCTACAACTATATATTAAAAAATATCCAGACTGCAAAACTCTGACATACCCGAATAAATCCATAATTGTACTTTACAAAACTGATGCAATTTGAGAGACATAAAGGGAAAATATTTCCCAAGTGTATTTACAGGCCTAGAACTCTAAAATAAGTTAAATAGGTTGCCTACTGACTTAGTATTAAGAATCTCAAGAGGCAGAGGTACTGATATTTTTGGAAATCTGTATCTTGCAAAAAAATAATCTTAGCTACAGTTTGGGAACTTAAAGTATTTCCCCATTTTTAACTGATTTTCACAATCACACAACTATACAAATACTTACCAACCAGGAAAAAATTGTAAACAATACTACCAAAAGCTCATTAATTACTCAAATGAACAATCTCAACTTGCACGTATCGTTTTGTTTCTTTAATGGAGCATAGCTGAAAATAAGGATTTCCAGTTCTGTTAAGGAACCTTGCTTTTTGTATCATGAGTTAAACTACCCTAGGAGAAACTTACTTTTATTAAATAAAACAGAGCATAAAGGATCATTTTTAAACAAATGTATCTAATTAACAGATTAACACAAAAATGAATCAGAAAAGGAAATTTACAAATACGACTGCCAAATATGTGATCAAATAATACATGCAGGTAATTTGGGGCACTGTGTTGGGAACTAATAAGGAGTTATGTTGTTCAAGACTGCTAATTATTTATTATCCATACATACTATGCAGAAGAATCACAGGAAAGGGTTTATGTATCTGTAATTAAGTGTAACTATCTCTGTTACTGCCTCTGGTTTCAACTGTCACCTCTTTCCTTCATTTTTCAAGATGGGTCTCCTTCCACCCTTTCCTGTTGTCCACACCCTAACAGCTTCAATCCGATTAAATTTAAGACAATGCTGAGGACCATCTGGGAAAAAAAATGAGATGATCATACACACTATGTAATACTAAACCAAATACCCTGGTGCCTAAAATGGATACAGACAGGCATGCAGCTTTTTGTTTGTTTTTTTCTGAGCCTCAGAGTTTTAGAGGCTACTCATGAGTTGAAAAGATTTGAGTTGCCTAAAAATAACTGACCAAGAAGAACAATATTCTAAATGGGGTTTCTTTTGTTTTTAAATAGAAGTTCTTTTTAAATAAATAGAATCAAATGTTATAAAAGTAATAACAATAAGAGAAGTTATAAATATTAGACCCCAGTTTTTGTTTTTATTGTTGGTACTTGGGGGATTATAGACAAAAACTAGTGGATACAAGTAAACTGGTCTTACAAATAGCATGTATACATTGCTCTATTAAATGGGGAAAAAAAACCCAAAAACGACATTCTGATTTACATTATCAGTATCTTATAAACATGGCTATGATCCACATCCCCAAAGCCAGATAAACTCGGGTAAACCAGTAAAAACAAGTTTCACAACTGATTTTTAAAAGGACAAGTTGAGGACAAGGTGCCTGATGGTGACAGGATATCTCATTCAAGAGATACTCATCAAAAGAAGTAAAAGGAAATCAGAGATAAATGAGAGACAATTGTGAATGAGAAAGCAAAGAACATTAAATGTTTAACAGTGGCAAAAGGGACATGGGCAAATTATATATAAAGTCTGAGAAATCGTATGAAGTTCTTAAATGAAAAGCCCACGAAAAATAAGATTCTATTTTGCCAACATAATAACAACATTTTTTCTATTATCAGCTGAGAGTGGATAATTTCCCAAATCTTTCTCCCTTCCTTTTATGTATTCTTTAGTTCTCATGCCTTCTCCTTTTTTCTAAAAGCCAACTCTTTAAAACAGGAAATGCATTTGTTCCCTGGTCTTAATCGGATCATTGTATTTCTAAGCATGGTGTTGACCTAATAAGGCCTATCTGGACACGAAAAATGGGGAACCACTTAACATATATTCTAATAACCTTCTAGCTTGGGTTTCTATTCACACTTAACAATGGGTACCATTTTGAAAGATCTTCAGTGTTTTGAGACCCATACCAAGTACCGATCTTACGTGTTTCATCATGATCAAATAGCCATCTTACAGCTAAAGTCAAAAACTCAGAGAAAATAAGTAGCCTATCCAAAGTTCCACAGCACCATCGGTCCTGCAGAAAAGTGACTGAAGTCCAGCTGGTCCAATTCTAAACCTTCCATCACAGGGCACTGTCTTTCTACACTGCAAATATGAGTGATGCAGGGGACAGTAAATTCCAAAGAGGCACATACTGGCTGGTTTGCATTACTGCTGGCTCGAACGGTTTCTCAGAGCAGCAACTTCTAGACTTTGGCCATCTGTTAGCTGAAAATATCATGTCTGAATGATTTTTTGACAGCCCAGCACCAACTCTGCCATCTTTACACCAGCAGAACATCCTTGGACTCAAACTACGACTGAGAATAAAATGTGTTCCAAAATGAGTAAAAAGCTATAAATACACTACACATTGGAATTTAACCACAATTAAGTTCTAAGTTCTCTGGCAGAAATTTTCAAAAGCATTAGATATATCAAAGACTTTACAAAAAAAAGAACCACACAATTACTAAAAGCAACATTCAAAAAGATTCAGTAACAACTATGCATTTAATCACCCTACACACACAACTACGAATCAATTTAATATTTAACATGCATTTTCATTAAGAAGCCCCCTCTTTTTGTTTTTACCTGTACTGTTTTTAACTGTTGGGTCTGTAACACAGAGGGCTGAGTTGTAGTATTAAGCAGTTGACTTCCTGGGGTCAATGCTGAGACACCAATGACAGGTTTCACCTCTGGCCTCCCTCCAATGGTAACTACTTTAATTTGCTGCGGTGGTAACTTAGCATCTCCTGACTGGGCCTGAGTTGTAACTTTCTGAGCCTGGGGTTGGCTATGGGGTAGTGCTAAAACAATTGGTGAACCAGACTTGCCCAAAGTTGTTAAAATTAACTTCTGTCCATCTGGTTTAAGGGTCTGATTGCCAAGTTTAAGATCAGATGTCTGTGATACTTTGTTTAAAATAATCTGATTGGCTGATATAGTCACAGGAGTCTGAGCACCAAGTTTTTGAAGGCCACTTGGAAAAGCTGGTTTCACTGTGGTGTTAGAATCTGCTTTAGTGATTGTGGTGTTCACTGCAACTTGGTTAGTGTGGTTACTGTACACTGTGATTGGTTCCGTGGAAATGGGCGTGGCTGTAGAGTCACCAGTAGAATTTATGTTGACAATTTCTTCCAGTTCTGTCTCCATGGGAATTGGGGATGAAACAATAACAGCCTCAATACTATCATCATCCACTAAAGTTATACCAGTGTCCATTATCTCCTCTGGAAGCAAACTATTCACCTCAGCTGGCACCACCTCCATGATCGTTCTCCTTCGAGAAAGTTGATCAGGTGCTGCAATAAAAGTTGAAAAATGAATAAATTACTATGTTTCAAAACAGATATAAGAGAAGAAAAAAAATCAGCCAAGAAAAAATGCAAATGACAAAACAAAAATTTCTACTGATGTATAAGCTGAGTGAGGGATATTCCTGATGCATATTTGTGTTAAACCATTTCAACAAATCCTCAACCTTCAAGAATCTGAAATACAAGTCCTATGGGACACAAAACTAGAAGCAAACATTCTCATTTACCATATCTCAATCCAAAAGTATACTGCATTCAGGCAATACATAATTACAGGAAAATCCTTTCCAATTCCTGTTCATAAATAAAACCTTTTTATATTTGACATGTCTGACCATCTTATTTCTTCCCAGTTCTGGGTTTTTCTTCCCTACTAACAAGACTTGAAAACTTCTGATTTGCACAAGCAAATAAAGATTTAAATAAAAACAGATATTAGAAAATACAGTTGAACCTCCAGTGAAAGAGGTTCTATAATGAGATTACTATATCATTTACAAAAATCCATTAAGTACTCAAATTGATGTTAAAGAAGCTTCCAGAGTAAGCCACCTCAGCAACTGCAGGTCAAATGGGTTATAGGTCCCCAGTTTGATCCATCAGCTTCATATTAAAGAAATTTTTATTTGGAAAGAAGATTCTCAACTCCTCCTCAGCTATTTAGAATGCCAAAAAGGGAACCAGTTAAGAGGTATACAACCAGTTCCCACAAAGGAAAAAAAAGATGGTAATGATAATAATAAAGTAGATCACAAACAAATCAGAACTGTGATGCTTTCAGTCAAAGGTCATGAAAACTTCCAATAAAAGAGTCAGTACCATTATCTTCACGTATTAAAGAGTATCTCATATTTATGACTGACTACATATCTTATTTGGACTTCCCTGCTGGCTCAGCAGTAAAGAATCCTTCTGCAATGCAGTAGACGTGGGTTTGATCTCTGCATCAGGAAGATTCCCTGGAGAAGGAAATGGCTACCCACTCCAGTATTCTTGCCTGGGAAATCCCATGGACAGAGGAGCATGGCAGGCTACAGTCCACAGGGTCACGAAGAGTCGTACACGACTTAGTGACTAAACCACCACCACCAAACAAGCTATTTGCCCAGAATACATCAAAGATTCATAGCAACCTAATCAGTAATTCTTTCTTTTCCCTTTTTTAAAAAAATATAAAAATGTAATACCCATTCCAAGATTAAAAGTTAACAGACTTAAGTGGCGAATTATAATTGAGTAGCACTAATAAAAACTAATACTGCCAAAATTAATCATCATTACTGAGCATTTACTACCTACCAGTGATGGCATAATTTAACCTATCCTGATAACAACTCCAAGATGCATCATTTTACAGATGAGGAAACTTAGAAAGGTTAAACTCTATGCCCAAGGTCACATAGCTTGTAAATGACAGAGCCAGAACTCAAACTCAGGATATGTTTTATGATACCAAAGTTCATAATTTTAATCACACAATTTACTGCCTTAAAAAATAAGTCTACTCCTTTACAGCCAACCCTCTACCCCAAATTCCTACCCTACACAACCACCGGTCTATTCTACAACTTCACTAAATTAGTGCTGCCTTTTTGCCCACTTTAGAACTTCACACAGATGGAATCATATACTATGTGAACCCATGGTATAAACGATGAGCCTCTCCCCTCAGCATGCTTTTTGAGATTTATCTTTATTCTTACACTAATTAGTAGCTCAGTTGCTTTTTATTGCTGAGTAATATTCCATTGGATGAATCTACCATGGTTTGTTTATCCATTTATCTGTGGATGGACATTTTGATTGTTTCTTGTTTGGGACTATCATGAATAATATTGCTAAAAATCAGTCAAGGCTTTTGTGGATAGATATTTAATTACCTAGATGTGGACCATAAGGTAAATTTAACTTGGGGCTTCCCTTATGGCTCCGTGGTAAGGAACCCGCCTGCCAATGCAGAAGTGGGTTCGATCCTGGGGTCAGAAAGATCCCCTGGAGAAGGAAATGGCAACCCACTTCAGTGTTCTTGCCTAGGAACCGAGGAGCGTGGTGGGCTGTCACAGTCCATGGGGTTGCGAAAGTCAAGACACAACTTAGTGAGTAAACAACAACAATTTTAAACTTTGAATGAAATATGCCAGACTACTTCCCAACTTAGCTGTATCATTTTGTACACCGACCAGCAATGCATGGGATTTCCAGCTGCTCTACGCCCTCACCAACAACTGGTTTTGTCAGTCTTTTTAACTGCAGCCATTTTAGTGGGTGTGAAGTGATAGCTCATCGTGGTTTTAATTTGCCATTTCCAGATGACTAAATATGTTGAGCACCTTTTCATATGAATATTACCTATTTGTATATCTTCTTTTTTAAAGTACCTGTGTGTTAAGTCTTTTGCCAATTAAAAAAAAAAGATTGGGGTTTTTAATCTTCTTATTGAGTTGGGTGAGTTCCTTATGCATATTGCCACATCATCAGTTGCAGTAACTTATAGCTCAGAGGAAATCAATAGGGTTTGGGGATCCCAAAGTATGACCACTTCTCTAGATTCAGCTCTTCCTGGTCAGTAGAGTCCCCCTCCCGCACTTACAGAACAGGGAATTTATGGAACAGGATTGCTGAAACATCAGTACCAACTACACCCACTCCCCCTCCCCCACCCCCACACACAGTGGCACATCAGCTTCCTATTCCCACTGCAAACCTTGTCCAAGCCCTATCAGCTGTTTCTCAACATTCCACCCCACAAAGAACGAGGAGGAGGGTGACTTGGGTGTCACTATCCAATGCAGCCATTAAGTTTGACTCTCTTCTCCCTGAAGCTCCCCGAGCAGGGTCAGACCCTAAGTCAAGGTGTTGGAGGAGGAGAGGCCACGCCACAGAGGGAGACGGTGGCCTGGCGGTGCATTTACTTTCAGTTTCACGCACTCATACTTGCAGCTCAACTGAAAAACTCCTCATGTTTTCCATCCACCCAACCCCTCATTTCTGAGCTCCTCCTCTTGGCGTGGGGGACTCCTTGACTCAGCAGCTACACCCCGCTCCCTTTCGGCGAGGGCCACGCAGTGGAGTGTGCAGCAACCAAAGCAAGCACCATCCAGGCCACCCCTCAGCAAAGCCCCGAAAGATTCCAGGAGGTGGGACACGAAGGGCGCCTACTCCTCCCGCCCCCACCACCCTCGCCCGCCACGTGGGTGAGAGCATTCCCTACCAGACGCCAGTCTTTCCATATCCCCCAGCCCAGCCCTCAAGGCACTCATCCTTCCTCTTTTGAGAAGCCATGTCTCTGTCAGCACTCCATTCTTATGGCTTAAAACTGTGAAGAACTGGGAGGCAGTAGAGATTCTAGACTCTCCTTGCAAGCTAACAAAGTTGCCTGTCACTGTTTCGTGGAGACTGGCAGATGACACGGCAGTCCTAGGACAGAGACAGGAGACTTATCACACCCAGCATGGCAAGGAATGGGAGCACCGTGTGTGTCCTGGCTCCTTGCTGCCCCCACGTCCCACGCGGCAGACGTGCGGAGGCGCCCAGATGTACGATGTGCAGGCAGTGGGTTCACACTGAGGAACCCTGAGCCTAAGGAACCTGAATCATTTATAAGGGGCTGAAACACACCTGCCCTTTGTCCAACGGAAGATATTATCTTTATGACACCGGACGTACAAGCAAATCTGCCCTCTGCTATGACAGGAGTCACTAACTCGATTACCCAAGGCTTTATGCTATACAAACATCCTGGAGAAAGCTGTTTAAAAGGCCTATCACTGCCTCGCTTGTAACAAGTACGAAACTACAAAGACCCACGGGGAGCTGTCTTCTAACAGTGTACCTCCCTACTTATTTGTTTTAGCAACGTGTTTTGTTCTTCGAGTGTTTAGGTCTTGTATATATTTTGGTAAATTTATTCCTAAGTGTTTTGTGTTTTTTGATGTATTTGTAAATGGCCTTATTTTCCAACTGGTTGGTTGTTGCTAGTATATAGGAATTCAACTGACTATTTTACATTGTCCATGTATCTTACAACCTAGCTAAACTCACTAAATCTTGTGTAGACTCCACAGGATTTTTAGAAAAATAATTTAAAAAAAAAAAATTTCACATTATTTGAGAATAACAATTCTCGGTATTATTACTTATAATAATAATAACCTGTAGTTCTTCCTTTCCACTCTGCACGTCTTTTGTTTCTTTTCTTGCCTTACCATACAGGCTAGGACCTCCAGTAAAATGTTGAATAAAAGTGGTAAGAGCAGACATCTTTACCTTGTTTCCAATCTTAATCTTAGCTGTAGGTTTTTCATAAATTCCCTCTGTTGGGTTGAGGAAGGCAACTTATAGTGCCAGTGTGTAGTTGTTTCTTTTTTCAAATGGACACCTAATAATGTTTTTTTCTGCAACTAGTGAGATAAACATATGGCTTTTTCTCCTTTGTGAAAGTCACTCAGTTGTGCCCGACTCTTTGCGACCCCATGGACTACACAGTCCATGGAATTCTCCAGGTCAGAATACTGGAGTGGGTAGCCTTTCCCTTCTCCAGGGCATCTTCCCAACCCAGGAATCGCACCCAGGTCTCCCACATTGCAGGCGGATTCTTTACCAGCTGAGCCACAAGGGAAGCCCAAGAATACTGGAGACGGTAGCCTATCCCTTCTCCAGCATATCTTCCCGACCCAGGAATCAAACCAGGGTCTCCTGCACTGCAGGTGGATTCTTTACCAACTAAGCTATCAGGGAAGCCCGTTTTCTCTTTTAGTCTTTGAGTTATATTGATTTTACTAAGCCAATTTTGCACTGCTGAAATAAACCCTACTCAGGAAAATTATATACAATTACATTCTATATATACTGCCAAATTCTGTCGGCTAATACTTTATTAAGTAATTTGTCTATACTTATAAGGGCCCTTGGCCTGTAGTTTTTTTGTAATGGCTCTCTGGGGACAATGCCAGTCTAACAAAATAAGTTGGGACGTTGCCCCTTTTCAATTTTCAAGAAGCATCTACATGGAACTGTTACTGTTTGTTAGAATTCACCAGTAAAGCCATCTATTTAACTATAAATTCAATTTCTTAATTAGATGTAGGGTTACTCGGGTTATCTTTCTTTCAAATGACCTTTGATATTTGATAGTTTGTATCTTTTAAGGAATATGTCTATCCCTCTAAGTTGCCAAATTTATTAGCATAAAGTTACATACAATATTATTTCAATGCCTGTAGAGATGGAAACCTCATTTCTTATTTTGGTAGTTTCTGTCTTTTCTCCTTTTTTTCTTCATCAGTCTGATTGGAGATTTTTCAGTTTTATTGATCTTTTCAAGAATCATTTGGCTTCATTGATTTTTCCCAACAGTTTGTTCATTTTTAATTTAATTGACTATTACCTTTATCTCCTTCCTTCTGCTTTAATTTGTTTCTTCTAGAAGCTTAAAATGGAATCACAGATCAGGATTTAACAAACCATAACCTACAGATCAAATTAAGACCACAGTCCATTTATGTATTGCTCTCCATCTAAGAATGATTTTTACATTTGTAAATAGTTGGGGGAGGGGCCTACAAAACCTAAAATAGTTGCCACCTGGCCCTTTATAGAAAGTTTGTCAACACTTGGTTTAGATCATTGATTTTAAACCTTTCTTCTTTCCTAAAATAAACATTTAGTGTTAAAAATTCCCCCAACACTGCTTTAACTGCATTCTGCTAATCTCAAATGTTTTTATTATCATTCACTTAAAATCTTTTCTAATATTCCTTGTGATTGCATCTTTGACACATGGAAAATAAAGATGTATGCTATTTAATCCCCAAGTATTTGGGGATTTTTCTACCTTTTATTATTGATTTCTAATTTACTCCTATCATTGTCAGAGAATGTAATACTCTACCGTTTCCACTGTGTGAGATGACATTTGGAGACTTGTTCGAGGCTCAGCGTATGGTCCACGGTGGTGAACAGTGCACGTGCAGCTGAAGAGAACATGTGTTCGTGGTTGCTGAGAGTAGTGCCCCATGAATGCCCAATAGGTCAAAATGGCTGAGAGTGCTATGCAGATCTTCCAGTCTTTCTTTTTCCTCTTCTATCCATTACTGAGAAAGACTGTTAAAATTCTCAAATATGACTGTGGATTTGTCTGTTTCTCCTGTGCCTTTTTACTTCTTCACGTATTTTTGTTATTAGGATGAACATGTCCTCTTCTGACTGGTCCTATTAAAAGAGACCAGGAGCTATAGGGCTAGGAGTCTCCCTTGGAAGTAGGAGTAAAGTTCAAACTTTCAACCAGAAAAGGTCTGATTGGTCTGGCTGGTCTCTAAGTAGCATGGGCTGTGCAGAGTTCTGGAGCCAGCACACCTCACAGGCCACTGAGCAGACTGTAATAACTGCTTTATGATTAGACATCTCTAGCTGTTTCAATCAGGGTCACATGCAGGGCAGGGTGGCCTCCGCTAAGAGAAAACTCTCAGAAGGAGCTTGTGGGCATGGCAGGAAAGGGTTTGGCCATCTAGTGACATGAATCATCACTCTAATTTTATCCCTTAGGAATGGAAGATATGCCCTAGCACATGCAACCTCATCACCCCTGTGTTGAGGACCACTCCAAGAAAAGAGAGAAAGGGAGGATCTTTACAAGCCAACAGGACAGAGGAGCGGTAGTTTACCTCATGTGTCTGAAGGGTTACCTCTCAAGGTATGGAAAGAAAAGAATACCAAATATACTATGCATTTTTCCAGGCTTCCAATATTTTCTGCTCATAAAACAAAGTTTTTAAAGCTTTAGTTTTTAACGACTTTTTTATCAGTATTTACTTAACAAATATGTAATGCTTTCCAACTTTGTGGAGGGAAATTAACCAAAGCCCTTGCCCAGACAGACCTTTCATGTCAACAGAAGAGTGGCATGATCACAGCTGTAGTTTGGGAGGATTAACTTCATCTTGGTGTTTTATTGGACTGAAGGCAGGGAAACCAGTTACAAGGCTATTACAGTAATTAGTTCAAGACAGAGATAAACGGAGGGTCTGATTTAGGACATTAAAAGAAATAAATACAACATAAAAACAATGTAAGATAGATATGACAAATGCTCTATGCTTTCACACTTTTTTTTTTGAGACAATTACCAGAGCTGAAGCACTGTTCTTTTTCTTAGTTACAGGTGGAGGACAACCTGGTAAACAACTATTTTCATTCTTGCACATAATAATATAAAGTGGTGATCTATCACCATATTATAGATGATAACTTGTCAGATGTTGGGGCAGAAACATCTGGATGTTTAAGAAATACACTTAAAAAAAAAAAAAAAAGAAATACACTTTTGTACCTAAAGCTTACCACCAGCACTAACTGGTTAACTATACTACTTGGATTTTAGCTTTCATTTGTAAGGTCTAGCATCAGCAACTCAAAAATTAGGTACAGAATTACATTTCTCAAACTAAACTGGGAGTGGTGGACTGTAAGACACGAGTCTTGAAGAAATGCTGGAAAGTTTGTATTTTCATTTCAGTAATATATTTTTTTAAAAAGTATATTCTGGATTACCACCATCAGTGGAACCAGAATTAGAGTGGGCTAAAGAAAAAGGTATATAAGGATCTTAAAAGATAAATGATATATTTAAGCCATGTGGAAGTCAAACCACCTAACCGGTGATTTAAGGAGGAAAATTCTGTGACACTCAAACTTAGAAAAATAGTGTAGGAGCTGAGTTATCATATGATATAGCACGGGGCTTCCCAGGTGGCTTGGTGGTAAAGAATCTGCCTGCCAATGCAGGAGATGCGGTTCGATCGGGGGTCAGGAAGATCCCTTGGACTAGAACCTGATAACCCTCTGTGTATTCTTGCCTGGAGAATTCCATGGAGAGAGAAGCCTGGCGAACTACAGTCCATGGGGTCCCAAAGAGTGACACGACTGAGTGACTGAGCCCGCACGCCCACACACAGCATATAGAAAGCTCCACGTCTAGTTAAGGCAGACAGTGGTATATTGACTACGCAAGCAAAGTTTTCATTTCATCAAAACATCATTCATTACCCTAAATTTTACTGGCTCTACAGTTTTGTTTATATTTCATTTATACTTCCCTAAAAGCAATAAGCATAAGGCATTTATATACATCTAAAAATTAAGTATTTTAATACAGTGAAACTATCTAGGTCAATCCTGACAATACACAATATTTTTTCCCTTTAAAGGGGGACTGTATATCATTCATGCTTTAAGACTAACATGGAGGAAAAAAACATAGAGATTCAAATCAGAAAGATGTGTTTCCAAATCTTGACTCTCCTCATTGCTTATCATGCAGCCCTAAGCACTAACCTCTCTAAGCCCCAGTTTACCAGCAGTTACTGTGAAGACAGTTACTTGGTATGCTAAAGCGCAAATGAAAATTCTTCTCTTCTTTCTCTATCTAAATTAGCTTCTCCTGATTTCTCTATTTTGTTTAATTTTTATAATTTTGGGGTGTGCACAAATGGCATGTGGGATCTCAGTTCACTGACAAGAGACTGAACTGGGGCCCTGGGCTGTGACAGCTCGGAGTCCCGACCACTGGACCACCAGGGAATCCCCTCCCCATAAATTTTTAATCCGTCACATATCATGCAGGTTACACCTTCACAATATCTCCTCCCCACTGCAACCAAGAGTTTTTAAATCTCCGAAGCTCAGAGCCAACTACCGTAGTTTTTACCTTTATCTTCTCTTACCTGTGACACATCCCACAGAAAAAGCCACAGGACTTATCTCACCCGAGTGCACCTCTGAGGCCGTCACTCTCCTACTCAAACATTTTCCGTAACCCTCAAGGCCTTCTGCATTAAGGCCCTACCCAACCTATCCTTCCAATGTTACCTCCACCAATTCCAAAAGGGAAAGTTTCCTGGAGGAGAGAATGGCAGACTACCCCAGTATTCGTTCGTGCCATGAGAACCCCATGAACAGTCTGCAAAGGCCAAGATACTGAGGCGTCTCCAAGCCCTAGCACAGTACGTGACACACAGTAGATACCCAATTGTAACATTCGAAAAAAAAAGTAGTGGGAATCTGCAATGCTCCTCTTCACCAAAAAAGGCACCCGACCAACTCCACCCGCATAACTCTTCACTGCTTTCTAACAGACTTATAACTATTAATAGGCAACTCTTTCAACAATCATCTAAAAACTGGTCTTTAAAGACAATCACAAGGAATCACAAAAAGACAATGGCAATGGGTGACTTAAGAAACAAAAGAGGCCAATGAATAAGCGTGCTTCTTTATTTATTGGGCTTCCCTGGAGGTTCATCTGGTAAAGATTCCACCTGCAATGCGGGAGATGTGGCTTCGATCCCTGGGTTGGAAAGATCCCCTGGAGAAGGAAACACCTACCCACTCCAGTTTTCCGGCCTGGAGAATTCCAGGGACTGTATAGTCCATGGGGTTGCAGAGTGGGGGACACGACTGAGAGCCTTGCACTTATTTTTATTTTTAAAATTCTTAGTACTGACTTAGCAGCTGAGTTGGCAGAGACCAAACAACTGCAATGTAAGAGCTATAAGAAATAACAATAACAACAATCAAATTCCTACTGGATAAAACATCAGGAAAAAACTATTTTAAAAACTCATTAACTAAAACCTCTGAGTACCTTAGTTATTTCCCCTGAAAAAATACCTTTGGTCTCTTAGTCCTCCAGTAAATAAATGTGGACATACAATGCGCAAGCTATACACACACATACACACAAAATATTTCCTCTCTGAATAAAACACACAAAGAATAAAACTGTATGACATGCTATGACATCATCTCTTTGTAGGAAACTTGAATACGGAAAACCATTGCTAATCATAAACACTACCAGGAGACATTTCTTAAACATTCATCTCTCTGTTCACTCATATACTCAACCTTCAACTGACCCACCCTACCACTACAAAAGCTGGGGGGAAAAAATCAGAGGGCCCCAAATCAATGTATAAAAATGTGATTCACATGTAACTTTTCAGTAACACTACTGTTGGGGATCTACAGCACAATCTAAAACATACATGGATCTTTAGGCAACCTAACCAAACCAGACTGCGGCTGTCAAAAGCTCAATCAGCCCAAATTCTCCAGCTCTTGAAACAAAGGGCTAAAAAGTCCAGTAGGTTAAATAAAACAGAGGTCTCAACTTGTCTTTAACCAACTCAAAATTTGACTCATATCAAGTGTGAGCATCAAGTCATCACAACTTCCTTCTTAACAATGAAGGCAAAACTTGTGAACCAAAATAGGGCTGCCAAAGCTGTATTTCACTTGGATCATAAAATCTACTGTAAAATCTTCCATAAGTTTACTCTCTGAATTCCTGACATGGATGAGAGGCAGGGGAACACATGGATATCAGATATGACTGACAGTATCTCAATTGTCATCTGCTGATGGCAGGGGCCAAGGAGTCCTCTATAGATAACAGAGCCATCAAAGAAAGAGACAACATTTTCAGTGATTACAGAACTGGTCCACGGGCTCACAAAATGTGAACATCCACACCCCAACAAGTTACAGACTATGATCTAAGACCCAGAGCTTAAATGCCGAATAAAATGCCAACGTTCGGCCTCCCTAAAGAAACGTACAACCCCATAAACTGCTGGACATCATCAAACCAACAGCCGCCGAAGTGGATATTTTAAACATTCAATCAGGAAACCAGGATAACTGCTAGCGGTTCCTCTAGGCCTCAGTAGCAGCCTTGGGTATAAGAGCAAACTCGAGTCCTCTTAATACTCAAAAGAATAATGTTGATGTCATGACGAGGCTGCTGATCCTTTGCACTCTGAACTAGCCCTTCCTTGATCCGCCGGGCGATCCTTCGCCCACCCGCCCCCTCCCCACAAATAAAGCGACCTCGCAACGGAGCAGCCCTCGGGTAGCCCCTGGCTCCTCTACCTCCGGCGGCGGCCGCTTTCTCCTCCCTCCGGCTCCGAGGTGGGGGCTCCAGAAGGTCCCGGGCAATCCCGAGCCCGGGCGGTGCTGCTTCTGCGTGTGCACGGTGGCTCCGGCCAGCCGCTTCCTCCCCTCGTCTGCCGGACCTGGAACGCTACTGGGGAACCCGGGGGCCGCGGACGGAGTCCCGGGTGGCGACGCCGCCGCGGCCGCCGCCTCTGGTATGTCAGGGGCCGGGATTGTATTTCGAAAGATCCGCCATTTTCACCTCGTCATCACCATCACAGCTCAGCAGCTTCCCCGACAGCCCGAGCCCGGGCCGCCGCCGCCGCCGCCGCCAGTAACCTCCCCCTTCCTCCTCCTCCCCTCCCCGGCCCTCCCCTCCGGAGAGGCGCACACCCACATATCCGGGGAAACCTCCCGCCGGCCCCGCCAACCTTCAAATGCTCGGGGAGACACCACTGCACACAGAGCCCACGCCGAGACCTTTCACCCCGCCACGGAGGGGAAATCGCGCTACCTGCAGAGCCCCCAGACCGGCACACTTTTGTTTTGAAGAGCAAAAGGGAAAAAAAAAAAAAAAAAAAAGCGGAAAGGGGCAGAGGGACCACCAAGAGCTTCCACTCTTATGCCACTTTCAGGACGGCAACTTGAAAGAAAGATGATGGAACGCGTTTGATGCGCTGTGTCCATCGCAGACACGAAAAACAACAACAGGATCAAGACCTGGAATGTCATTCACCAGCTCTGACACTTTCCTCCACCGCCAGCACCGCTTTTGACAGAATGGGCTGTTTCCCACCGCACTTCAGACCTCTCTGACACGTTCGTAAATTTACAGGCATTGATTCTTATGCAGATACTGTGGTCAGGACGTCTAAGTTTTCAAAATAAAAGTTCCGAACTGTTTCCTCTTAACTTCCTCTGATCCCTTCTGTCCATAAACACTGTGACTTCCAGTTCGTTTGTCATTGGTTTAAGACGTCAAAGAGCAACTAGGTTTAAAATGTACGGATCCTACTCATGAGTGAACAATATCTAAAATACAGAAAATATAACTCGGAGTTAAAAATTTTTTTTTGCCAAACGTTTTTAGAATCTAAGTCATCAAATTAAAAAAAAAATCTGCCGCTGAAATTTTTGATACAGTGAAAATAAGCAGCGTGTTTTAGAAAAGACCCTAGAATTACCTACTCAGCATTACCAGCATCTCTCACCATGTAGTTTAATAAATAACTAAAAGAGAAGATAGGCATGTTTTAATCATCAAAGAAATAACAAGAAAACAAGCTGCATGGCTTCTGAAAGGAATAAAATTTTTCTAAAAAACTAAATTGGCTACCTTTGCTAATTTCAGATTTGATAACCACCCATTTTTTAAAAGGTGAATTCTGTGCCCAGCATTCAACTACAGCATAAGCTCTAAAAGATCTGTCTGAAATGAGCAAACTGAATTTCCAGGTTTCGAACAGAGTCACTCTACTGTCTTTTTTTAGAAGTTAGTTTAAGAGAAGGGTAGAAGCTGAAGAAGGCATTTCATTTCCTTACCTGGCTTGAATGACAACTCCATAGAAAAGTCGATAGCTTCAGGCTTAAACAAGTGCTATCATCACCCAGCCCAGTCGCCGTTTTCTATATGCAGCCGGCTAGACGCTGAGAGTATCCAGCCTTCCCAATTTTTTCATCTGTAAACTTTATTTCCCCACCGCCAGCCCCGGCCACCCGCACTCCGCTTGGTGCTTACCGTTGCTTGGCCAAGCTAAGTGCTGGCCCGCTCCCTACCCCGTGCACCTCGGGAACATTATGACATTTGGCCGGTGGGCTTCGCGAGGAAAACGGACAGACACGAAGAAGACACCACTACAAAGGGGCACAGGAAGGACGGGGCGACGGGCAGCAGGGAAAAGGAGGGGCTGGTACAAAATGACACAGCAGCCAAACCGGTTCCCAGAAACCCGGGGCCGACACGGCGGCTCCTCGGGCCGCGTAGCGTGCGTGTCAACAGCCGCGGGAGCCCTTCCTCCGGATCGCCGGGAAGGGCGGGCTGCCGGCCGAGAACCGGCCCAGCAGGGTGACAGCCGCCCTCTCTAGTGCCGGCGGGAAGGGGCCGAGCCCGGAGGATCCTCCCGCCTCCTGCGGCCCGGGGGATGGGGCGCGGCGGCCCCCCAGACTGCAGGTTCCCGCTCTCCGCACTAGCCCTCTAGCCCGGGCTCCCGGAGGGGGCGGTCCGGGGCCCCCGCCCGCGCGTCCCCTTTCCCGCCCGCCTGCCCAGGGGCCTCCCACCCCGGGGGGCTGACACTCACCAAAGCCGGCGGCGGCGCCGCCGCCTCCTTCTCAAGCCGCGCTCCCTGGGCTCCCAGCAGCCGCGGCGGCGGCGGCGCCTCCGAGACACAGACCCGGGTTTGTTCAAAATCACGCGCCCAGCGCCATTCCACCGCCGCATCCCATAATACGCTGGGCCCTCCCCTCCCGCGCGCCCCTCTCGGCCCGCCCCTCCGCTCGGCCCGCCCCGCCTCCCCGGCCGGCTTCCTTCCCGCCCCTTCCGCGGCGCCTGGCCCCGCCCCTTGGCAACCCTACCCGGCGTCATCCCGCAAGGCGCCGCGAGTGCGCTCCGGCTCCACGTGACGCCGAGTGGGCGCTCTGTCAAAGCTTTCGCACGGAATGTTCCATCCGGCTGAACCCGGGGGGGCGGGGGAGGTGTGTGTGAGGCGCGGGATCGCGCCTGCGGTTGGAGGGACTGCTTCATCGTCCAGCTTTCCTTGTTTGGAAGTCTGTGCAGTAGGTGCGATTTCCAGCGTCTTGCCGCTGTTTGATGTGCTTGCGTGGGAAAGTGATCGGTCGTCACATAATGCCAAATCTCTTAGCTTCTGAGGCGCTGGTTTTGCAGGGGTCACTAAAAAGCCCCTGGAACAGCACGCAGAGTTAAACTTATTTTGAAAGGGACTTTTTTTTTAGTGTACCGCCAAAACTAACACAATCCAAATTCTTGGTATTTGGTCACCTTTTCCTTGTATTTTGCCCGCTATTCTTTTTATAAAGTAAGAAAAGATACCCAAATTTGGAGTCGGATCAGCACACGCACAGAGATTCCGTTAATAACTGCCCTGTGTGAGACAAAAATTGCGGATGAAACAATAGAAAATATACAGAGTATACGTAATATAAATGGTGTGGTACAGTCTGTAATTGCTAATGGAGCACCGAGGACATACAGGTCAAGGAGGGAGGCTGTAGCTTGGGAACACAATGGAGGTGAGGCATGCTGTAGTGGAAGCAGCAGTCACTTAGGAGTCAAGCAATCCTGGTTTCAAATTCTGGCACCTTCACTAATTGGTATATAACGTTATCAAGTTTCTTTTCCCATCTACAAAAGAAAAATAACAAAGCTTCCTAGGATCCCGACGATCATGTAAAGTGAGGTGTCAGCAGCTACACACACTGTCTGCCTCAAATGTTAGTTCTATTTTGCCAGAATCAACAGCACACCCATCCCGTCTACCTCAAATTCTATGGTTAGGATTTAAGCAAGCCAAGTGGCATGAAATTAGCAGAGGCCGGGTCTGTGCAAGAAAATGCTGAGAAAGCGGAATGATGCCCAGGCGTTATTAAGGATCAGCAGGTGAATTCCATTTATGAAGAGCTTTGCAGGCCAGTGTAGGAAAACAAGAGTCGGACACGACTGAAGCGGCTAAGCAGCAGCAGCAGGAAGAAAACATCCTCGTGGGTACCATGGGGCAGCTCTGGAAGGAAGAAGAGAGGGAGATGGGTACCCAAACCGGGCTGGAACCTAGGGAAACAGAGACTCTCCCGCAAAAGGAGAAAAATTATCAGGTTATTCCACAAGGCTAGCATAATCTGGATACTAAAAACCCCCCAAGGCAAACAGCACCAAAGGAAAGGAGAATTCTATTCTCACTATGACTTTGTTACAAACACAAAATTGAGTATGAAGACATAAAATCCAGTAATGGAGTAATAAAAAAATTCACCCCATAACAAAGTACACTTCATTCCAAGAATGATGATTTAACATTAAGAAATCTACTTAGGACATTTATTAAATTAAAAGAGAAGAGCCAAATGATATTTCTTAGAGATGTTTCATATAACATTCAACAGCCATTTCTCTTTTTTTAAAGTGTGTAATTCAGTTGTTTTTAGTTTATTCACAAAGTTATGCTACCATCACCACAGACAATATTAGAGCTTTTTGTTTTGTTTTTTGGCCTTGCTGTGTGGCCTGCAGGATCCTAATTTCCCAATCAGGGATGGAACCCAGGCATCCGGCAGTGGAAGGGAAGAGTCACAATCACTGAAGCACCAGGAAATGCCCTCAACAGCCATTTCTGAATTTTAAAAATGCTCAGTAAAAACTAGAAATAAAAGCACAGTTCCTTAATTGGATCAAGATTGTCATCAGGAAACAACAATAATATCATACATTAAAAAGGCAGAAGCACATTAAAATCAGGGACCCACAAGGATGCAGGGTTATAACAGTTATTTAACATTTTTCAGGGCATCCTAGCTAAATGCAATAAATAAGAACATTAAATAGGTTTAAATAGTGGAAAAAAGAGACAAAACAGTCCTTATTAAAAAATAATCACAAAGAGCTCAGTGTTGTGGTTAATTGCATGGCCTCTGGAGCCAGACTGCCTGGGTACAAATTCTGGCCCTGTCTCTTAGTAGCTGTGTGAACCTAAGCAAGTTACTTTCCTCTTGCACCTCCGCTTCCTCATCTGTAAACTGGAAATAAAGTATCATCACAAGGTTGTCATGAAGATTAATAAGGTGTAAAGCACATGGAAGAGTACCTGGCATGTGGTAAGCACTCATGACTGAAAACCAGTAATAATCAAAGCTACAATACAGCCTGAAATAAATCTAACTTTTTACTTTTTCAAGGGGGAGCATTCTTACCCTCTAAGAACCACGGTTCAAACAAAGAGGAAATTTTGTTTATATTTGCCTCAGGGCTTTTCCAGATGGACTAAAAGTGTTTATTTAGCAAGTATTTGTTAATCATCTACCAAATCCTAAACACTCAGCAAGGCAGTGAGAATGAAGTGGTGAACAGGACAGAGGACAGAGCACTCTATCCTATGGAACTTTCTGCCACGGTGAAACTGTTTGTACCCAGGTGTATCCACACCATCTGATAGAGTAGCCACTTGTCACCTTTGGCTGTCAAGCAAAGGAAAACATGGCTAGTGTGAATTTTCATTTCATTTCATTGTCATTAATTTGATAAATAGCCACACGTGGCTAATGACTACAGCACCAGACAGCACAGTGTTACAGGAAGTAACAGGCAAAAACTAACAAGAAAAAAGTAAGAGATTTTAAATAAAAAGAGTTTCTCAGGAAGATATTAAAACAAAACAAAACAAAAAAACTAAAGGATGGTGTAGAGGTATGAGTTGCTTAGATGAAAAAGCAAAATGTATTACTGGACACCTATTATGTGCCAGATATACTGCTAGATGCAAACTACACACAAGTTAATAAAATTTTCTTAAAATATATTCGTTTCCAAAAGATTATTTAGAAGTTCCTTTGCTCTTGGGTCCATTTTCATATATTCAGATGTCTCTATATAGCAACCATCATGTGTAAATCTATATAGGTGTAATCATCACTTTTATTTCTTTTTCACTATCACATAACTCTTTTTATAATAGATACACAAACCCCTTATCAACAATTTTAAAATCCAAAGTGTTTTGAAAACTGAAAAGTTTCTGGAAGCTTATGGCAAACTCATTTAATAGGAAGAGCAATATGACAATAAGGTATTAATGTTCTCTAGAACATCTCATGTGAATATACATATATGTCAGTGCAGAAATATGAATGTGTTTGATTATGGAATTTGATAAAGGCTAAAGAGTTTGGAAGGAACTTTCTGAGGTGGTGGAAATGTGTTTGACCTTAATTGTGGTCTTCGTTGCATAAGGGCATATACCATGGCCTAAACATTGAGTGTACTTACAATGGATGTGTTTTATTATAACACATGTGTAAATTATCCATTAAAGTTAGCGTTAAAAGGGAAAAAAAAAGACAATTCTTAAAATTTGTGCCCTTGCTTTCTAAAATTCAAAATACCCTCAATTCCAAAACATATCGCTACCCAAGGGTTCGGAATAAGGGAATGTAGATCAGTATCAGGGATTCCCTGGTAGCTCAGCAGTAAAGAATCCACCTGCAATGCAGGAGTCACAAGAGATGTAGGTTTGATCCCTGGGTCAGAAAGATTCCCTGGAGGAGCCATGACAACCCACTCCAGTATTCTTGCCTGGAGAATCCCACGCACAGAGGAGCCTGGTGGGGCTACAGCCCATAGGGGTCGCAAAGAGTTGGACATGACTGAAGCGACTGAGACTCACGTATGCCGATCAGTATCGCTTTGAACACATGCCAGGTTTTTTCACTTATGGTGCAGGATGTGATTAATAATGCCAAACCATCTAAAAAACAAAACCAACCACTAAAATCATCTGTTGATGCTAAGTAAAGTTCATTTACTTCTCCTCTGGCTTTATGATTCCTTTGCCTCCGTATTAGTCATTTTTGTTTTTCTACTACAAGGGACAGAAGTAGGGGCTCCTCTGTTATGTTCCGATGTTGTTGTCCCGTTTGGGTTATAACCATCTCTGTGGTTAGGAATGGGGTTTTCCCTTAGAGGAAGTAGATATTGCCAATATCAGTCATCCTGGGAGGCACATCTTGAGACAGGATATGGGAACTTGAAAGAAGGGTTTACACAGAGAGAGGGAAGTGCTTCTTCTTTCTCAGCCTTGCTTAGTCGGACTTGGACACATAAGAGTTCCAGGCTTCCCTGGAGGCTCAAATGGTAAAGAATCTGCCTGCAATGCAGCAGACCCCGGGTCGGGAAGATCCCCTGGAGAAGGGAATGGCAACCCACTCCAGTATTCTTGCCTGGGAAACCCCAAGGACAAAGGAGACTGGCAGGCTACAGTCCAAGGGGTCGCACAAAGTCAGACGTGACTGAGCAATTAACATACATTCTCAAAGAGTTTAATGCGTTTGAAGGAATATGGCCCTTTCCATCTAGTTGGGAAAAGAAAATGTCTGCCTCCAGAAAGACTAAAAATTAGGAAGAGGTTTTTTAGTTGACTTAAGTATTCAATTTGTTTATTTATTTTCTTTTTGGCTGTGCTGGGCCTTTGTTGCTGTGCATGAGCTTTTCTCTAGTTGTGGCAAGTAGGGGGCCTCTCTTTAGTTGAGATGCGTGGCTTCTCATTGCAGTGACCTCTCGAGTTGTGGAGCAGGGGCTCTAGAGCTGGGGTTCAGTAGTTGTCGCACATGGGCTTAGTTGCCCCTCAGCACATGGAATCTTCTCGGACCAGGGATCACACTGATGTCCCCTGCATTGGCAGGGAATTCCTAACCACTAGAACTGTGGCTCAGCAGGTGAAGAACCTGCCTGCAATGAGGGAGACCTGGGTTTGATCCCTGCGTTGGGAAGATCCCCTGGAGAAGGGAACGGCTACCCACTCCGGTATTCTGGCCTGGAGAATTCCATGGACTGTATAGTCCGTGGGGTTACAAAGAGTCAGACATGACTGAGTGACTTTCACCTTCAGAACAACCCAGGGAAGTCTTTGCTTTTAGTTGTAATTATAAAATATGTTAAAATTGTCATGGCTTATAATCACAAACATTTATTTGTCTCCTGGTTTAGCCTAGATCGCTGGGCTCAGGTAAGCTAGGTAGGAACCTAGGCTTTTGGTTGGGCTCCCATCTGTTCCATATATTTTAATTCTGGGCCCAAGCTAATAGGGCAATAGCTACCTAGGGCACACTCTTCTCCTAATGGATCACAGGAACACAACAAAATGGAGTGGAAAGATGGTATCCTTTTTAAGGTTCAGTCAGTTCAGTTCAGTTCAGTCGCTCAGTCATGTCCAACTCTTTGTGACTCCATGAATCGCAGCATGCCAGGCCTCCCTGTCCATCACAAACTCCCGGAATCTACGCAAACTCATGTCCATCGAGTCGGTGATGCCATCCAGTCATCTCATCCTCTGTCGTCCCCTTCTCCTCCTGCCCCCAATCCCTACCAGCATGACTCTTTTCCAATGAGTCAACTCTTCACATGAGGTAGCCAAAGTACTAGAGTTTCACCTTCAGCATCAGTCCTTCCAATGAACACCCAGGACTGATCTCCTCTAGGATGAACCAGTTGGATCTCCTTGCAGTCCAAGGGACTCTCAAGAGTCTTCTCCAACACTACAGTTCAAAAGCATCAATTTTTCAGTGCTCAGCTTTCTTCACAGTCAGACTCTCACATCCATACATGACTACTGGAAAAACCATAGCCTTGACTAGACAGACCTTTGTTGGCAAAGTAATGTCTCTGCTTTTTAATATGCTATCTAGGTTGGTCATACCTTTCCTTCTGAGGAGTAAGCGTCTTTTAATTTCATGGCTGCAGTCACCATCTGCAGTGATTTTGGAGCCCAAAAAAATAAAGTCTGACACTGTTTCCACTGTCTCCCCATCTATTTCCCATGAGGTGATGGGACCAGATGCCGTGATCTTAGTTTTCTGAATATTAAGCTTTAAGCCAACTTTATCACTCTCCTCTTTCACTTTCATCAAGAGGCTTTTTAGTTCCTCTTCACTTTCTGCCATAAGGGTGGTGTCATCTGCATATCTGAGGTTATTGATATTTCTCCCAGCAGTCTTGATTCCCGCTTGTGCTTCTTCCAGCCCAGCATTTCTCATGATGTACTCTGCATATAAGTTAAATAAGCAGGGTGACAATATACAGCCTTGATGTACTCCTTTTCCTATTTGGAACCAGTCTGTTGTTCCATGTCCAGTTCTAACTGTTGCTTCCTGACCTGCATATAGGTTTCTCAAGAGGCAGGTCAGGTGGTCCAGTATTCCCATCTCTTTCAGAATTTTCCAGTTTATTGGGATCCACACAGTCAAAGGCTTTGGCATAGTCAATAAAGCAGAAATAGATGTTTTTCTGGAACTCTCTTCCTTTTTTGATGATCCAGCAGATGTTGGCAATTTGATCTCTGGTTCCTCTGCCTTTTCTAAAACCAGCTTGAACATCCCCTCTGCTTTAACTTGGTGGCTCAGATGGCAAACAATCTGCCTGCAGTTCAGGAGATCCCTGGGTTGGGAAGATCCCCTGGAGAAGGGAATGGTTACCCACTCCAGTATTCTTGCCTGGAGAGTTCCATAGACAGAGGAGCCTGCGGCGGGGTCTACAATCCATGGGGTCACAAAGAGTCAGACACGACTTGAGCAACTAACACCCCCTTTAATCAACGGGCACACTGTCACTTCTACTTATGTTCCATTGGCCAAAACAAGTCTTACAACCAAGCTCAGCATCAATGAGATGGAGGGTATATATTTCTTTGTATTCTAGTGAGAGGTACTGCCAAGGGTATGGATGTATTACAAATTCTAGTACAAAGAGGAAATGAAGAATTAGGAGCATTGATTCCAACCAGCAGAGGAGGTAAATGTGAAGATGCAGTGTACATCGGCCTAAACAGGTATAGCATGGGAGGAGGTCAGAGCACTTTCATACTTTATAATCTTCATGAAAACACCCCTTTTCTTTCACAGAAACAAATGACCCTTCCATCTTTTGTAAATTGCAGTGCTTAGACAGAATTAGCCTCCTTATTCCAATGAAACTGTTATTCTTTGCTCTTCCTCTGTAAAAATTCTAGACCTGGCCCTGACCTGGAGCCTGTGAACTCACAAAGCTATCCACAAAGCTATCTGCTACATAGTTGTAACTTACTGACTATAGTAACTAATCTGCTTTCAGTTGCAAGTCACAGAAAGCCCAAGGAAAAGTAGCTTGTATATTTCATTCATTTTTTTTAACTTTTAATTTTGCATTGGAGTATAGCCAATTAACAATGTTGTGATGGTTTCAGATAGACAGCAAAGGGACTCAGCCCTATATATACATGTATCCGTTCTCCCTCAAACTCCCCTTGTGTCCAAGATGCCACATAACATTGAGCAGAATTCCCAGTGCTATATGTAGGTCCTTATGGGTTATCCCCATGTATTATTTATTTATCTATTTGGCTGTACTATGTCATAGTTACTAGGGGTCTTTCGTTGCAACATGCTAACTCCTAGTTGTGGCATGTGGGACCCAGCTCCCAGACCAGGGATCAAACCCAGGCCCCCGCATTGGGAGTGTGGAGTCCCAACCATTGGACCACAATGAACTGTCTGCACAGCTCATAAAATCAATAGCATAGAAATAGACTTCTCTAGGATAATTCAGTAGAGAAAAGATATCCTGAAACTTCCTGGCTCTTTCCTCCTTGCCATAGCACAGTTCTCAAGGTTTTAATCCACAGGCTTGCCTTCCAGTGGCTGTCATCTAGTAGCATACACAGACATAACACACACAACACAAATATTAACCACAGGGGAGAGATATTTCTTCCCCTGCACTACTTTTTATTGGCAAGATTAAACTTGTCCCCCGGAAGACTTCCCATCACGATGCACTGGCCAGATCTGGACTGCATATGTTGTTTTAAACCATTCACTATCAAGAGGAAATGGAATTACAATAAATGGCCTAGAGCAGGGTTGGCAAATTAAATTGCCTCACAGGGCATGTTCGGCCTGTTTTTGATGGCCCACAAGCTAAGAATGTTTCTGTATTTTTACACTTGTAAATGGAAGAAGAAGAAGGGGAAAGGGGGAAAGGCGGAAAAGAAGAGGAAGACGATGAAGCAGCAGAAGCAGCAAAGAGGACAATGTGACTCACAATATCTAAAATACAATTTGGCCCTTAACAGAAAACGTTTTCAGGCTCCTGCCTAGATCGACCATGATCTACCTTAGGGGAAGAAGAAAGGCCTACCTTCCCTGAGCACAATACCAGTGTTAGGTCTGCCACATCACACACGTGTAATTTCCTTCTGTTCTCCCCAAGCCCTGAGTTAAATCTTAGAAACCATTACTGAATGGTTCCATCATCTATCACTGCTGGGGTAAACTAAAGGAAAAGGCAATGTGCAGATGGGTGTGAGGATGTTATGGGGGAGCAGTGGGTTTTCATTTCTGTTTTGTTAGAATGGTAGTGTTTACTGAACTATCCCCAAAGAAAAGGTACAGCTGCAGAGAAAACCATTAAAACGTAAGGTGCAGACACCTTCCCTTTCATCACTCCAACATCTCACTCCCCTGTCTTCTGAATCGCGTCATTTGTGGCCCTTATGTGCTGTGCTTAGTCACTCAGTCATGTCCGACTGTCTGTGGTCCCATGGACTGTAGCCCGCCAGGCTCCTCTCTCCACAGAATTTTCCAGGCAGGGATATTGGAGTGCATTTTCATTTCCTACTCCAGGGGATGTTCCCCAACCCAGGGATCAAACCCACATCTCCTGTATTGGCAGGCAGATTCTTTACCATTGAGCCGCCACGGAAGCTGTGAACTGGAGAGATGGAGGTAAATATTATATATGCCTGGAAATGGGCATGCATCTTTTTCTGCTAAGCTGTTAGTGTAAGAGGCTGAGTTATTCTAGTCAGGAGTTGAGCTGGGCTTGGGTTCTAGTGTTGCTATGGTTACCTTCAGTGCATCATCATTTTCAAATTCCTCTAAAGTTATTTTCTGCTTAGAGTTGGGGCTGATTTTCTAAAGGTTTTTTTTTTTTTTTTTCTTCTCTCAGTGTTACTGTTCCACTTTCAGCCTTTAGGCTTTCTGTGCTTTTATCACTCAGAGGAGTCACTCCAAGCTCATGCGCTCCTCCCAGCAGTAACCTGCTTGTTACTTGGTCCTTACTAGACTGCTTGTGGTGATAGGGAAGGAAGAGAGTTTCCTGTGGTCCTATTACAGGTTCATTCTGAGGCAGGCTCTGTGTCTCTGGGTTTTGGGGATCCTGACCCTCTCTGAGCATTATGACCTCTAATAGTAGACAGTTTCCAGGTCACTCTTCAGGATTAGAAGTTTTGCTCTGGGGATTTTTTGTTTGTTTGTTTCATTTTTCCCATTTTTCCAGCTGCAGGAGGGCTTTACCTGTCCCTTGGAGAACAACTGGGGTTGCTGCCTTCTCCCATCAGTTTAAGTCTTTTGTTCCTTGTGGGAGGAGGGTCTGGGTTTCTTCCTGCTTTTCCTGCAATGACAGTCACTCTTCTCCGCTAGGCTTGAAGGACACAGAAGTCTTTCCCTTACCTTCCACTCTGCCCCCGGTCTTTGTCCGGGCTGCTCAGTGGTGCTCCCTGGAGAAGAGCCTGTGAGTGGATATGAACTCTTTATATGATTGTGTTTCCCATAGGGTTCTACGAGCATGTCAGCCTGCACTTGTATCTGTGTGCTAACTTGCTTTAGTCATGTACATCTATTTGCAACCCCATGGACTGTAGCCCTCCAGGCTGCTCTGTCAATGAGATTTTCCAGGCAAGAATACTGAAGTGGGTTGCCATTTCCTACTCCAGGGGATCTTCCTGACCCAGGGATCGAACCCACACCTCTCATGTTTCCTGCATTGGTAGGCAGGTTCTCCACCACTAATGCCACCTGGGAAGCCCCAGTCTGCACTTAGTCATTAGCAATGTATTTAAAAATTCAGCAGAATTCTACCTTCCTCTTTGTATGGCTGCCCCATCTTCCTGCCCACTCTCTCCCAAAGGCGACACGGTGCCTGCATCCCCTCTGCATTTAGAAGCACCTGTCTTTCCTGAGATTTCAGGTCATGAGTTGCCCTATGTCCTCAGCTCTTTGAGTGGCTTAATAAAATCTATGATTCTTTAGGTTACCTAGATTACTGTTGTATGGAGCAAGCGATGCTTTTTCCAGCTCTCTCCAGCCAAACAGAAACTGGAAGTCCTCTAGGTGTTATTTTATTAAGGGGGTCTGAGGGTCTCTATTGTTGAACCACAAGGCTTACACAGTTTTTCCCAGGACAATCCTTCTGCTTACTCTCTCAACCCTTCCCTTCCTATTTGTATTAGTAGCCCACAGACTTCTTGCTTTACAACGCATGTTGAATATCTGCTTCTGGTTGCTGCCACAGTTGGTGGCAGATTTGGATCATCCTCTTCACCTTCCCAACATGAGTTCCTACTCAGCTTTGGATTTGTCTACTCCTTGATTGTAATGCCCCCAGAGAAGGGAGATTTCGATGGAAACACTAGCATATTCAATGATGCTGGGGTTCTCTGAGTCTCCTATTTATCCAACTATGTTCTTTTTGAAAAGATTTTTTGATGTGGACCATTTTTAAAGTCTTTATTGAATTTGTTACAATATTGCTTCTGTTTTATGTTTTGATTTTTTGGCCACCAGGCATGTGGCATCTTAGCTCCCGGACCAGGGATCAAACTCACACCCTTTGCATTGTAAGACAAAGTCTTAACCACTGGACCACCAGGGAAGTCCCTATCCAACCATGTTCTTTACTCAACTTAACAAGTATTTTCTGAGTGATTATGTAATACAAAGCACACAGTTCTGGGTACTGGGTGGCTTACAAAAAACAATCAGGCTAGCACATCTCTTTCACCCATTTCCAACCATATGACTCCGCTTGAAACATGAACACAGGGGAACCAGCAGACAGACATGGCGGGCATTAGGTGGCACAAATAAAGCCTCAGGTTACAGTAAGTCTAGAGGTAGAAAGCAAAGAAGATTGGAACAATGGACAGTAAAGAGAGTGTAGCCTGTGAACATCTATGGACCTCCTGGTGGAACAATAAGAACTACCCTGGCACTATTATTTAGAGGATCTGTTGGTCATCTTGATATCAGAGCACCTTTGAGGAAGTCACACAGTTGTGTTGGAACGTCTCTTCCACAGAGGTTCTAAGAGCATGGCCTTTGAAACCATGAGGGAAGGCAGAAGACAACTTAAACCATAAACATAGAAACACATAGATAAAAGCACCCCAGAAGACTAAATTCAATACATACACTCAAGATTATGGAACAAAAAGCATGACTTTGTTCCCTTTTAAAATTAAGGTTTTACACTTAGTGAAATGCACAGGTCTTAAGTGTACAGTCTGATAAGCCTTGATAAACCCATACACCTCATGTAACCCACAACATATGGGACATTTCCATCACTTACACCTCTTACTATCTCCCAGTAAATTCCTACCCTTCTCCATTTTCTTCTTTTTAAGCACCTTCTGATTCTCTATTATCATAGATTAGTTTTTCCCAATTCAGAACGTCATATAGATGGAACCATATTACATGCATTTTTTTTTAATGTCTGGCTTGTTTCACTCAGCATATTGTTTCTGAGATTCATTTATGTTGTTGCATATATCTGTAGTTTTTCCTTTTCAATGCTGAGTCGTATTTTATTGAATAAATATACCACACTTTATTTACCCACTTTCTTGATGATGTGTTTTTTGTTTTCACCTTGTTGTCATTGTTCAGTCCCTCAGTCGTGTCTGACTCTTTTTGACCCCATGGACTGCAGCACACCAGGCTTCCCTGTCCATCACCAACTCCCGGAGTTTGCTCCAACTCATGTCCATTGAGTTCCTGATGCCATCCAACCATCTCATCCTGTCGTCCCCTTCTCCTCCTACCTTCAGTCTTTCCCAGCATCAGGGTCTTTTCTAATGAGTCAGCTCTTCACATCAGGTGGCGAAAGTATTGCAGCTTCGGCTTCAGCATGAGTCCTTCCAATGAATATTCAGGATTGACTGGTTTGATCTCTGTGCAGTCCAAAGGACTCTCAAGTGGCTTCTCCAACACCACAGTTCAAAAACATCAATACTTTGATGCTCAGCTTTCTTTATAGTCCAACTCTCACATCCATACATGACTACTGGGAAAACCATAGCTTTGACTAGATGGACCTTTGTTGGCAAAGTAATGTCTCTGCTTTTTAATACGTTGTCTATGTTGGTCATAACTTTTCTTCCAAGGAGCAAGCGTGTTTTAATTTCATGGCTACAGTCACCATCTGCAGTGATTTTGGAGCTCCCCAAAAATAAAGACTGTCGCTGTTGCCACTGTTTCCCCCATCTATTTGTCATGAAGTGATGGGACTGGATGCCATGATCTTTGTTTTTTGAATGTTGAGTTTTAAGCCAGTTTTTTCACTCTCCTCTTTCACTTTCATCAAGAGACTCTTTAGTTTGTCTTCACTTTCTGCCATAAGGGTGGTGTCATCTGCAAATCTGAAGTTATTGATATTTCTCCTGGCAATCTTGATTCCAGCTTGTGCTTCATCCAGCCTGGCATTTCACATGATGTACTCTGCATATAAGTTAAATAAGCAGGGTGACAATATACAGCCTTGACATACTCCTTTCCCAATTTGGAACCAGTCAGTTTTTCCATGTCCAGTTCTAATTGTTGCTTCTTGACCTGCATACAGGTTTCATAGGAGGTAGGTAAGGCAGGTAAGAAATTCTCATCTCTTGAAGAATTTGCCACAGTTTGTTGTGATCCACACAGTCAAAGGCTTAGAGTAGTCAATGAAGCAGAAGATGTTTTTCTGGAACTCTCTTGGTTTTTTGATGATCCAGCGAATGTTGGCAATTTGATCTCTGGTTCCTCTGCCTTTTCTAAATACAGCTTGAACATCTGGAAGTTCTCGGTTCACGTATTGCTGAAGCATGGCTTGGAGAATTTTGAGCATTACTTTACTAGCGTGTGAGATGAGTGCAATTGTGCGGTAGTTTGAATATTCTTTGGCATTGCCTTTCTTTGGGATTGAAATGAAAACTGACCTTTTCCAGACCTGTGGCCACTGCTGAGTTTTCCAAATTTGCTGGCATATTGAGTGCAGCACTTTCACAGCATCATCTTTTAGGATCTGAAATAACTCAGCTGGAATTCCATCACCTCCACTAGCTTTGTTCGTAGTGATGCTTCCTAAGGTCCACTTGACTTCACATTCCAGGATGTCTGGCTCTAGGTGAATGATCACACCACTGTGATTGTCTGGGTCATGAAGATCTTTTTTGTACAGTTCTTCTGTGTATTTTTGCCACCTTTTCTTAATATACTCTGCTTCTGTTAGGTCTGTACTATTTCTGTCCTTGGCACTATTATAAATAAAGCAGCTATAACATTTTTACACAACTATCCACATGAAAATCATGATTTTTAAAATATAACATTGAAGATATATTGAAGGAAAACTGAATCTTGCTAAGCAGGCTAAAAAGTGGAAGAGAGATCTCAAAACAAAGCAAAAATATAAGGAGAGAAATTACAATGAAAAAGGCAAATCACTTTGAAGAGATACCCATGAGATCTGTCATATATGACTAGTTGCAGTTTCAGAAGGAAAGAAAGGAAAGGAAACGAAAAAAAAAAGAGAGGTAATATTAAACAGATGATATTAGAAAATTTCCCTCACCTAAAGACAGATTTGCATCTACAGATAAAAGGGGTCACTGAATTTCAACTAAGATCAGTGGGAAAAGACACATCCAAGCACATTTGAGGGAAATTTCTGTTAAGGAAATATTTTAAAAGCTTCCAAGTGGAAAGAACAAGTTTCCTACAAACAGATGAAAAAAGAAAGAAGAATAATGAGGAGGATAAGGGATTGGGGAGAGGGAGACAAGGTGCTGGGAAGAAAATGGAGGAACAAAGTGTAGAAACAGAAGCAAGCAAATGACAATAAGCAAAAACTATTTACTTAGAGCTTTCTAGAATAAGGGAGGTGGTCACCATCACTTGCGTCTGAGTCAAAGGCAGGCAGCTTTACAGTGGAGAAAAGGGAATTCAGGTGTGCCCTGATAAGAGGCTGTGGACATGAGAAGGCTGCCAGCAGCCTAACTTGAAGGGAGGTATCATGTGAGTTTGGGGGCATATTTAGCTTTCCTCGGTTGGTCCTAAGTTATAGCTGAGGCTCCAATACTTTGGACACCTTTTGCGAAGAACTGACTCATTGGAAAAGACCCTGATTCTGGGAAAGACAGAAGGCGGGAGAAGAAGGGGATGACAGAAGATGAGTTGGTTGGATGGCATCACCAACTCTATGGTAGCTTGAGCAAGCTCTGGGAGTTGGTGATGGACAGGGAGGTATGGTGTGCTGCAGTCCATGGGGATGCAAAGAGTCAGATATGACTGAGCGACTGAACTGAACTGAAGTTACAACTGGGAGCAAAAATTCAGGAATCTGGTAGTTATTGATCAAGTGGTGACTATTTGGGACTGAAGGCTACAGGAGCTGCTGTTTGGATCCTGTGATGGTTGATGCAGATGGTGAACTGATTTCTTGGTCCAGATGCTGTAGATTGTGGGTTAAGAGTTTTATTTTAATATATGGTCTTGCCACTGCCTGTTTGCCTATTTAATCTCTCAAAGAGAATAAAGAAAGAGAGAAAAAGGGGAGATAGAGAATGAAGGAGGGAGGGGGGGAAAAGAGGGAGAAAGAAAAAGAGAGGGAGCAGGAAAGAGAGCGAAATCACTGCATTGGTGCATGCATGCTCAGTTGTGTCCAACTCCTTGCAACCCTATGGACAGTAGCCCACCAGGCTCCTTTGTCCATGAGATTCTCCAGGCAAGAATACTGGAGTGCATTGCTGTGCCCTCCTCCAGGGGATCTTCCTGACCCAGGGATCGAATCCACATCTCTTACATCTCCTGCATTGGCATGCAGGTTCTTTACCACTAGCGCCACTGCACTGATCTTACCTGAAATCCTGGAAGCTAGAAGACTGTGCGTAATACCATTTACAGATCACTGAGGGAAAAGGACAGCAACTCGGCCCAAATTCCATTTAAATGTCAGGATGATAGATATTTATGAATATGCACAGATTCACAAGTTTGTTACCCAGCACAGTATCTGAGGGACCACTTCAGAGTAAACACTACCAAACAACAAAACAATCAGAACAGAGACCTCATAACAAGACAAGGAAGATGGAGAGAAAGGAAATTTGGTGAGTAATTCACTTTGAATTTATATAGAAGTACAAGTGAATAATGACAATGTAACTGGGAATTATAACACAAGTGGTAAATTAAGGATTCCTTGAATAGAAGAGACAGTGCAAAGGAAAACAAAATATCTGGTGGACTAGAACAAAACTACCAACTTTTCTCTGTGAAACCTAGGAATTCAATGGAAGTGGAAGGGGTAGAAGTAAATACTGTATGTTCTGAGGTTTCCACTAGGACTGAAGAGGGTAGAAATAAAAATATTTTAAGAGCCCCATTTATTGAGGTGTAATAAAGAGGGAATGAAGGCGTCCCTGGTAGCTCAGCCAGTTAAGAATCTGCCTGCAATGCATGAGACTTGAGTTTGATTGCTGGGTAAGGAAGATCCCCTGGAGGAGACCATAGCAACTCACTTCAGTATTCTTGCCTGGAGAAACCCATGGACAGAGGAGCCTGGAAGATTATAGTCCATGGGGTCATAAGAGTCGGATATGACTGGGTAACTAAACCACCACCACCACAAAGAGGCAATGGGGTACTAAAGTATCTAAAAGGAAGGAAATATGAAACATATTCTCATATATTACTGAAGAAAAAGTATTTGATAGTGACTATCAGAAGAGGGAAGGTATTTCAGTTCAGTTCAGTCGCTCAGTCGTGTCCAACTCTTTGCGACCCCATGGACTGCAGCACACCAGGCTTCCCTGTCCTCTACCAACTCCCAGAGCTTGCTCAAACTCATGCTGGGGAAGGTAATCGGTAGTCAAACTGAAAAGAAGATGGTACCTTTTCTTAAGCCTTCATACACTATTTTTGTGAGTGAAATTGAAAAGAAAACAACAGAGGACATGATGGGATAACGTCATAAAATTAGAAACACCCAGAATGAGTGGTGGAACTCGGGAAAGAATTAGAAATAAAAGTATAATTTTTGAAATGAAGACTAGACTAGAAGGAAACCAGAAGTAAATTAAAATAACAAATAATGCCTTAAGAGACAGAGAGAGTGAAAAGGAGGAAATTTTAAAAAACACTGAAAAAAATTACTGATATGTTTTGATCTGCCTTTTGAGTTATTTCTCTAACCAAATGTGCATATAGTATAAAATTCTGAATGGAATGGTGCAGTACATTTTTATAACCTACCTTCTTCAATTAACAGTGCTTGCAATCATCTCTCCATGTCATAAAATATTTTTCTCATTGTTTTTAATGACTACCTAGGATGTCATCATTTGGATTTACAATAATTTATAATTTATTATAGAGTAGGGTAGAGAATTTACTTATACATAAATATTTAATTTCTCTAGAATTAATAGTGATTCATGATATGAGTTAAGTAATCTAAATTTTTTTTTTTTTTTTTTTACAAATGGTTAATTAGCAACTTGCCTGACATCCTTTATTGAACAAGCCACACTTACCCCACCAGTCTGGAATGCTATCTTAATCATATTCTAAATCCTTATATAAGCAGAGATAGAGTTGATTTTAGATTTTATTCTATTCTGTAGATTGACTTCTCTGTTCTCATGTAGTAATCACAATTTCATTAAAGCACACTTAAATATAAAAAAAAAAAATAAGAAGAATAAAAAGATTTTGAGGCAAGGTGACTAGTAGTAAAGATAGGTAGATCTTCAGATTTAACATATAGATATAGTAGTTTCTGAAGAAAGAAACCAAAGGAATACAGCAAGTACAAGAAATTATAATGAGAGACAATGATGTTGAAAAAAAAAATTGAAACTATGTCTTAAAAGAGCACAGTGTGTACCTGAGAATGACCCAGAATGACCACCAACAATACATAGTCTAGTAAAATTACTTAACATGAGAGGAAAATAAATTGGGGGACATCTAGGTAAAAAAAAATATAGGTCATTTACAAGAAAAGAAAATTAGACTCTCATGAGGTATTTTTCAGCAATGCTTTATTCCCCAGGAAAATAGAGTATCACACTTAAGAGTCTAAAGAAAAGTGAGCCAAGGTTGATTATATCTAAGAAAATTGACTTTCAAACATAAAAGGCTGTTCACCTGAAACTATCCCAACATTGTTAGTCGGCCATACCCCAATACAAAATGGTTTTGGTGTTAAAAAAAATAAAAATAAAATTTTTAAAAGATTAAAAAAAAAAAGGAACAAGGCCTTCTTCGAGAAGTGGCTGATTCAGGGACTAGTCTGGGAAACACAAGGTGACTCTAGAACAATATTGATAATAGCACTAAGAACATATGGAACAGATTCAGAGTAGGAACCAGTGCTCAGAAAACAGCAGAACATATACACTCATCTATTCTTTTTTTAAAAATTATTATTATTACTTCTACAGCAAGGCATATTTGAGCTGAGCACACAAGACATATTGTGGAAGATGTGCTAGGAAAAGGACCCTAGGATAGCCTTCATTTCACATCTGTAGGGGAACTGTAAGGAGGAAGAGACCATCTATTAAGAGCTGATTATGTGAAAACAGGAGATGTCTGACCAGGGAAATGGCCTTATTAAATAAGGGTTTAATGAGAAGAGCTCTACTAGTGGTGACATCTGCTAAAGCAGTGCTACTCAAATTTAATGTGCAACAATTACTAGAGGAATTTTGTCAACATGACAATTTTGACTTAGTAGCTTCCCTGGTGGCTCAGAGGTTAAAGCGTCTGCCTGCAATGCGGGAGACCTGGGTTCGATCCCTGGGTCAGGAAGATGCCCTGGAGAAGGAAATGGTAACCCACTCTAGTACTCTTGCCTGGAGAATCCCATGGATGGGAGGAGCCTGGTGGGCTACATTAGTCCATGGGGTCCCAAAGAGTCGGACACGACTGAGCGACTTCACTCACTTTAAGTTGGGACTGGGACCCAAGGTTTGACCTAGCTAAAAGAACTAGGATTTGTGCACTTCCCATAACTCAGAGTTGCCCAGCTAGATTCCTGTTAAGCAGCTGAAACGAGGGAGGGAAAAAGTTCTCAGTGCCATCCAGGTTTGTTCTTCTCACTGCTATAACCAAACCTAAAACTATGTAGTATTCTCTTAGAAGTTGAGCATGCATAATAGTCTGGAAAAGGGAGGCTTTGTCACATCAAAAAGTTTTAGTAAAACTGCTGCCTACAATAACTAGAAAGGCGGAGAACCTCCCTCCCTAGCTTGTAGGTCTAGTGGAGATATCTTGAAAAGAGCCACTTTATGTATGTGGCTGCTGCTTTTACTTTTCAGCAAGGTATTACAAGAGTTTCCCAGGTGGCGCTAGTAGGAAAGAATCTGCCTGCCAGTGCAGGAGACTCGAGATTCAAGTTCAATCACTGGGTTACCAAGATCCCCTATAGTAGTAAATGGCACCCGACTCCGGTATTTCTTGCCTGGAAAATTCCATGGGCAGAGGAGCCTGGATAGCTACAGCCCATGGGACCGCAAAGAGTCAGGGGTAACTGAGCATGCACGCATAAGGTACTACATGTAAAGCTTGAAGTCAGGCTAGACTGAGAACAGAATGTCTGGAAATTCTGGAACTTCACCAAATTGAAAAAGTTGACAGCTTGTGTAACCCTAAATTACAGGAGAGAAAACTTGGCTTAGAGATTTCTCAGAGCCCAATGTGATTTTTTTTTTTTTTTTGGCAAACACACATAAATAAAAAACAACAGAAAGGAAAGATACACTGAAGCAAAAATCAAACTAATAGAGTTCTCTTCTCACTTAAGCTTATTCTTTCAGATGATTTCAAGGATGCCATCATTAAGATGTTAAGAATGGGTTGCATATAGAAGTCAGGATATAGGGCAGATTTAATGACTACTTAAAAAAAAAAAAAAAAAAACTTTAGGAGCTTCCCTGGTGGCTCAGACATTAAAGAATTTGCCTACAATGCAAGAGACCTGGGTTCAATCCCTGAGTCAGGAAGACCCCCTGGAGGAGGAAATGGCAACCCACTCCAGTATTCTTGCCTAGAGAAGAGAACAGAGGAGCCTGGTGGGCTAAGTCCATGGGATTGCAAAGAGCTGGACATGACTGAGCAATTAACACTTCACTTCAAAAACAACTTTGAGTATGTTTATTGGCACCTGAAACTGTCTGTAAAGGAAGCAGAGTTTACTGAATATTCCATGAAATTATGTTAAGAAAAATCCCACTGAAAAACCTGGTCTACAAATGCCCTCAACTGTTCAAGTCCTAAAGTGTTCCCCTAAAGAGGGAATACCCTCCAACATCCAGTTAACTTGTATTTAGAAGGCAAAGCTGGGGTCCACTAAACACAATGAACAATGTAATTATCCTCTTAAAATGCAGTACTAACCATGGTGTCTGACCACCATGCAGGTGTAACAACTGCAGTGGGTGTTCATAATTCCTGGGCAGGATTCTACCATTGCTGTGGACAAGTAACTACTGCGTTTCCCAATCTTTTTTGGAACTGTAGTTATCCTATTCCTTCTGTCCTTGCTCCTCTATTGTTTTGTATTACATATTTGGGCCTGAGGCAGATAATTTGTTCTATAGTGTATATATGTTTGGGACATGAACAATTACATCCAAACTTTTGGAGTGGGTTGTACATTATCAGATATCCTGGATTTTAAGCCGATACAGAAACTGAGTGGGAACTCGAACTTTCTTCTTTAAGGTTGCGTGTGGAACTTGAACTTTCTTCTTTAAGGTTGCGTGTCCTACGGTAAGAAGGATACACACAGATAATGTATTATGATCAGAGGGACAAATGGCAGTGGAGACTGCTGGTTGACTCTCCAAAACCATCCTTTCCTTTGACCCAGGCAAAAAGAAACTAAATATCCAGACTCACAGTTGCCAGGCATGGAGATCTCACTGTTTTTAACTATGGAGGGACATCTGAACTGATAGTGAAGGACAGGAAAGCCTGGCTTGCTGCAGTCCATGGGGTCGTAAAGATTTGGACACGACTTAGCGACGGAACAAGAACAATAAAGACAACAAATCGCCACATTACTTTCTCAAAGGATTTCCTTGTTCTAGACTTCTTTTCTTTCCCCTTCCCCAAAGAGAGAACATGTTCTTTTTCACATATAAAGTGGCAAAAATTCAAAAGTTTAACATCCTTTGTAGGTAAGGCTGTAGAAATTTGCACTCCTATATAAATACATAAATACAATTACGGATCAAGGTAAGGCGATCATATAATTTGTCATCCAAATGGAACAGTTTCCAGAGTGAAAGGGCATGTTATTAACAATTACTCCAGGACGACAGAAGGAAAATGGCACTGTCCTAGACAAACTGGGATGTATGATCAATCTATATACAGACGCAGAGTGGGAAGGGAATGGGGGCATTTTTTACTGTAGTTTATAAAAGTACCGGTCTGTGGTGAATTGTAAACAAAAATAACTCGTTCTTTACCACGGGTAGTTTAAGTGCAGCCTTAAAGAACAAGGGATGGTAAACTATAGACGGAGACACGGAACTTGACGAAAATCCCGAAGTTTTGCGAATCGGGCACTTACTGGGGTTGCACAAGCGACACAGTCCCTTGGAGTTCATCCGCCAATCCGAGGTGGGAGCGCGTGAGCCCGAGCCTGTAAGAGAAGCCCGGGCGGGCCTAGGATTTGAGGAGTGGAGCTTCGCGTCAATCAACCCTGGGGGCGGGCCTAACGCAGGCGCCCACGCTCGGCGTTCTGGCCTACACAGGCGCTACTCTGTGGCATCTCGGGTTCCCTCTAGCCGCACTCTGGAGGACTACACTCGGTTTCCTTCGGCCGCGAGAGGCCCAGCAGCCTCCGCCGAGCTGAAGAAAGATGGCGGCAGCCGTGCGACAGGATTTGGCCCAGCTCATGAATTCGAGCGGCTCTCATAAAGATCTGGCGGGCAAGTGAGTATTTCCTGGGGGCCTTGGAGGTGGAGAGGCAAGCCAGAGACTTGTTCTCCTTGGATTGACGGCGGCTTTCGGATGTGAAGCTAGGAGCGGGCCTGAAGACCAAGGGGGCGGGCCTGAGGTCGGTCGTGGAGGCAGATGTTGGGAGCAGCAGAAAACTGGAGGGGACCTTGTGCAGGGAGCGCTCAGGACCATAGATCTGAAGTGGCTGTCAACTTTTTCAGCCCTTGATGGCATCCTTTACGCTCTCTTAAGATTCTAGAAGCGCGGTCTGTGGGACGACTGCTCCCATGGCCTTCTAAGCCTTCTCTGGTGCCCCTTCCCATCGCTGGCTGGCCTCTCACACCGAATTCTGGCCTCTGTTTGCCTCTGCTCCGCCCGTTTTTTCTCTTTGACTGAGGGCCATTTATATTCCGGAACCTTGGTGCAGAGTTTTCCGGGGAGATGGCTTCTTGAGGCTGACGGAGGCTGAGGAGGTATGGCCGCTATCGTGTCGTCCAAAACTACTTGAACCATCTTCTGTGGGTTGTGTTTTGGGTACTGTCTCTCCCCGCCACCAACTCTGAAGAAGGGCATGGAGGAATGTCACCACAACGTGGGTCAGGATGTCTAGAGTAGTGATGTTTGCAGAATTTTAAACAGATGATTAGAAATTTTGTCGGAATTTACGTAGAAGGGTTAGGTCCACTCCAACTTAAATTTGTGATTTGTGCCTGCCCTGCAGTCAGTTATTCAACAGTGTTAATTACATCTAGACAGATAGATAGATAGGGAGATAGATAGTCTGTTTCCTCTTTGTAGATTTCACAGCCCTATTTTTTTTTTTTTGTAATGAACATCAATTCTGTTTCAAATGTGCTTCTCAAGTTGATCCTATTTACATTTGACAGCTAAGATCACCTTGCTCCGTTTCAACAGGCTACACCTGTTTTAACCTGGCCATTGAAACATTGACTTTGTTTTATGTAGGCTGTAATGCGTTTTGTCTGCTAGTAAACGTAATCCAGTATATCAATGGGAAATTTAGCAGTGCTCTTGGGCTTAACTACTTTGTGGGGCAATTTCCCTCTCAGGAAGATGGGATAATTATAAAATAATCTGTCTGAGGACAAAATGAATAAAGTGTGTATATGCACCTAGAATAGTACCTGGCACTTAGAAAGAGCCACAGGATTGTCCTCCTTACTATTATTATTATTAAGAAGCTGGTAAGTACATATTGACTTAATCCCTGGGTTGGAAATAAATTGAATATGTCTCACTGCTTAATTCTTTTTGCATGTAATTTTGATAGATTTGGATGAAAGTAAAACGTGCTTATATTTTTTTCCATCTTTGCTTTCCTTTTTATTTTGTTAAAAAAAAGATAAGTGTGTTAGTTATCAGAAGAGATATAGTTTTCACATATTTGCAGAATTCTGAAACTTAAGCTAAGCATTTACTTACTCAGCTCTGAATTGCAGATAAACAATAGTATCTACCTTACTGGGTACGTCAGTTATTTACTGCTCTGTAACAAATCAAAAACTTAGTGGTGTAAAAGAAGTATAATTTCTCAATATGCTTTAGATCAACTAGGTCGTTTTGCTGGTCTTGTCTGGGTCCACTCATGCATACACGTGTAGCTGTTGGCTGGATCTCTCTTTCTGCACACTGTCTCTCATTCAGGGCCTTAGGAAGGTTCCAATGGGGTGAAAGAAACAGCTGGCAGGCCCTCTTAAGGAAGGAAGTCTCACAACATCATGTCTCAAGCACTGGTCAGAGTAAGTCCCAAGACCAGGCTGGATTCAAGGCTAGAGGAAATGCAATCTACCTCTATGGGAATGGTGGCCAGGTTACATTGCAGAGGGGCGTGGTTAGGGGGAGGCAGTAATTGGATGCCATTATTGTAAGAGTCTAGTACACGGATTATTGTGAAGATTAAATGGAATAAAGTACTTGATAACTGATAGCCAGTGCTTCTTAAGGAAAGTCTTGGCCTTGCTTGTAGGTACATATCTGGTCCTGTCTGGGCAAGAACGTGTCATATTTATTTTCACAAGAAAACAGTTCTGCCAGCTACATGCTCTATGAGAGAAATACTCTTTCACCAGTGGTTTTAGGGTTTGTATTAGGAGCTGAGTAACAAAGGTGGAGAAGGAAATGGTAACCCACTCCGGTATTCTTGCCTGGGAAATCCCATGGACAGAGGGGCCTGGTCGGCTGCCGTCCATGGGGTCACACAGAGTCGGTTACGACTGAAGCGACTTAGCATGCATGGAACAGAGGAGTCCATATTAAGAAATAATGGAATAAATTCTTTTTTGAAATATTGCTGTGTTACCAGCAGTTTACAGAATATCTTTGAGTAGTTATTCAATAAATATTGCTTGACTCAGTGAATAGCTGGAAAGGTGTAGAGTTTATATTTGAAACCAGGTTTCTCTACTCTAAAAAGCTAATTTTTAACCCGCCAGACTTCAGTGCTTTTCTTGTCAAAACTTCAATTAGAAATACTTTCCCATAACTATGAAATAATATAGCAGTTTAAAATTGATATAAAAAATCATCCATATGAGAAACAATTTTGCCAATTATATACACTGCTTTTGTACACTATGCATTGTGTTGATTATCTCATACAAGTTTCAGAAGAAGAGAAAACCCTTGAGAGAGGGCATTTGTTGTGCTAGCTTATTTACTTGGTAAAACCTATGTGGTTCTTCAGAATTCAGTTCAAATGATATTTCTTCCGTAAAGCCTTCTTGGAACAACCATCATCACGTCGAGGATTCGGTTATTTGCTCTTCTTCTGCCCTGTGGCATGCTGTGTTTACCTCTAGGGTAGCACTTCATTGTTTTGTCTTTTTACTTCTCTGCTTTTCCAGCTAGATTGTTACTTCTTTGAGGGCAGGTTTGAGGTCATAGATGAAAGGTCTTTGCTTAGTCAATGCTATACAGATATGACCCTGCCCAACCCACCCCCAGTTCTGTGGGATGGAGGGTACCCAGAGGAAGATATTAGACCTTTGAAATCTAAACATTTCATTTTACAAAAAAACTGTTAACCTGAGAAAGAAAAGAATGGGGGATCTTTTAGTTGCCCATGACTATAAAAAAGGTTGTTTTGCAGGAAAGAAAATAGACTTTTCTACCTCACAGAGAGAGATTTTGGATCAGAGCTTTCTGATAATACAGTAGAATAGATTGTCAAAAAATATGCTCAGTCATGTCCAACTCTCTGCGACCCTGTGCACTGTAGCCCACCAGAGTCCTCTGTCCGTGACAGAGGACTTGCCCGTCCATTCTCCAGGCAAGAATACTAGAGTGGGCTGCCATTTCCTTCTCCAGGGGATCTTCCTGACCCAGGGGTCGAACTCGGGTTTCCTGCATTGCAGGCAGATTCTGTACCGTCAGGGAAGCCCGGAGGACACACACACACACCCCCACACACACCCCCGAGGTCAGATTACACACACACACTTTACATACACTATACACACACATGCCCCAGAGGCAGGTTACATAGCTTCAGTGACCCCTTCTAATGCAGATTCTCTGGTTCTTTGTTATTCCCACATACAAGTTTCAGTGGTTCACATCTGAAGAGAGGCGTTCTGTAAAATCTAATGTTTACCATATGCCAAGCATAACTTTAATTACATTTTAATCTTAAACAGTGAATGATATTATATTGGTGATGGTGGTGGTAGTTGCTCAGTCGTGTCTGACTCTTTTTGGCCCATGGACTGTAGCCCGCCAGGCTCCTCTGTCCTTGAAATTCTCCAGGCAAGAATACTAGAGTGGGTAGCCATTCCCTTCTCTGGAGGGTCTTCCTGACCAAGGAATTGAACCCAGGTCACCTGCATTGCAGACAGATTCTGTACCATCTGAGTCACCAGGGAAGCCCCACTTATTATTTACATTACATATGAGAAAACAGGTGAAATCCGTTGCTCCGAGGTCACATAGCTAGTGACAAAGCCAGAATACAGTCTGTCTGCTTGGCTCATAGCCCTTAACTCAAAACACATCTACCTTTTGGTTTTATATTTTCAGCAGATTGGACGGAATTTCAGATATTATATATATATATATATATATATATATATATATATATATATATATATTTTTTTTTTTTTTTTTTTGCCTAGGATATCTTCTCCCACGCTTTCCCACTTAACACTAAGTTCAGATATTTAAAATGCTTACAGATCAACCTCATTAGAAAATTGTTTCTCTTCTAAATTATATTAGCACTTAGCTGTAAGATTTTGTCTTTAATTTTCTGCAACTTTATTATGATGAGTGTGTGGATTTGATTTTGCTCATCTGTGTCAATTAAGTTTTGTTGTGAAATAAACCACCCCAGAACTTTGTGGCTTAAAACAAGAGTCATTTATTTAGCTCACAGTTGTGTTGACTGGCAGTTTGAGCTGGGCTCAGCTGGTTGACTCTTCCCTACTCCACATGGTCGTGGTTCCACAGGGGCTCCACGTGCATCAGATCAGGTAGGCAGCTCTGCTTCTCTGTGTTGGCTGGGGCAGTGGCGCTGACTAGGTTACTTACCTTATTATCCAAAAGGTTGTGCAAGTGAAAGTTGTTCAGTTGGGTCCAACTCTATATAGCCCCATGGGCTGCAGCCCACCAGGCTCCTCTGTCCATGGAATTCTCCAGGCAAGAATACTGCAGTGGGTAGCCATTCTCTTCAAGGGATCTTCTCAACCCAAGCATCAAAGCCGGGTCTCCTGCATTGCGGATAGATTCTTTACCATCTGAGCCATCAGGGAAGCCCCATCCAGTAAGTTGGCCTGGACTAATTCATGTGGCAAAGTCAGGTTCCAGGAGGTAAGGATAAACACAAATTCTCTTGAAGTCTGTGCTTGGAACAGGCATGTTACTTCCACTGCCTTCTATTGGTCAAAACAAGCCCAGATCAGAGGGTGGGGGGATAAACTCTACCTCTTGATGCAAAGACCTACAAAGTCACATTGCAAAGGCGCATAGGATAAAGAGAGTAAAAGGATTGGGGCCAATTTTTGTAAATGCTCTCTGGCATTATGCTGGTTAAGCTTCTTTGTGTTTCTTGAATCAAAGGGTTAGATTTTTTCATTGTCTTAGAGGTTTTTCAGCTCTATCTCTCTGTAAATGTTGCCTCTATCCCATTCTGTTTTCTCCTCTGGGACCCCAGGGAAACCCAAGTCAGGCCTTCTTACTGTGACCCCTCTGCCCTTTACTCTGTCTTCTGTGCTTTCCATTTCAGTGCTTTATTCTGGATAAGTTCTTCTGATCTGCTTTCTAGTTTACCAGTTCTTCAAGAGTGTCTAGTCCACTGGGAAGAACTCAACTGAGTTTTAAGTTTTGGTGACATTGCTTCTTAGTTATGTAGTTTTGGTGATTCTTTTCTTTTTTCAAATGAACTTTTTATAGTTCCTAGTTTCTTGCTGAAACTTTCTAAAAGCTTGTCTTTTTCTCTATAAACTTGATAAGCATAAGTGTATTTCAGTCTTTCTGATAACACCAGTATCTGGAGTCCCTGTTTGTTGCTGTTGTCTGTTGTTTTTGTTGATTCCAGGTAATATTGTCATAGTGGTTTCCCTGATGGCTTAGTTGGTAAAGAATCTTCCTGCAGTACAGGAGACCCAGGTTCGATCCCTGGGTCGGGAAGATCTGCTGGAGAAGGAAATGGCAGCCCACTCCAGTATCTTTGCCTGGAAAATCCCATGGACTGGGGGATCTGGTGGGCTGCATGCAGTCTGTGGGGTCACAAAGAGTCGGACATGACTGAGCATCTGAGCGTATTATTAATATTGTCGTATGCCTTGTAATGTTTGTTGTTGGGCAAATTATTTTTAAATGTATTTTTAGAAACAAGTGGAGGCCGATGATATTACCTTTCAGGGAGGAATTTCATTTCCTTCTGCCAGATACTTGACAGTGCTAGGAGTCTAGGACCAAGGCTTCCAGATTTACTGGTCTTGCTACTAGATGATCCTTGGAAGAGAATTTGTAGCCTTACTTCCAAAGTGCTAGTGTTTCCTCCTCTGGCAGGTAAAAACCCTCAGATCCCTGTTACTAGTTTTATTAGTGGGCCAGAAATCGCAGCTTGCTGTGTCTCCAGCAGATGGCAGAACACCCCAGAGCCAGCCCACTTCCTTCTCTCCCCCAGATGCGCCTCAGCCTCTCAGACATCCTTCCACAGTCAGCAAACGCTTTCAGGCAGAAGCTGTGAACCTTTGTGCTCTTAGTCTATTTTGTTTACCCTTTCTTGTTAGGGTTTTATGCTCTTAAATTTTTTTTTTTTTCATTTCTTTCAACTTTCTATGTTCTTTCGGAGGTAAGTTTGGTCCAATCTCTAGCTCACCAATATTATAAACAAAAAGATTTGTGAATACATAACCTGTTACACTTGTTTTGAGCATATATAGTGACTGTGGTACATTTGCACATGTATGTGTTTTATTGACCAAATCCCTTCAAGTGCCGAGAAATCAGAAATTGACATACTGAACTTTAATTCATAAGTATAATAGATGCTTGATAAACATTTGTTGATGATAAATGAATGGGACAGACACAAGGTTGCCTTAATTAACTAAATTTCTTTTCCTCTATAGTATTTTTTTTAATGAAAAAATATTTGGTACTTGTCACGTACCACTCTACATCAGTCATTTTTCCATCTTTTCCATTGTTTCAGATTTAAAAAAATTTTTTTGATGTTCCCAATATAGATTAGTTGATTGATAAGTTGTGAAACTGTATATTAAAACTTAAGTTATTTCAGTTCAATTCAGTCACTCAGTTGTGTCCGACTCTTTGCGACCCCAGGAGTCGCAGCACGCCAGGCCTCCCCGTCCATCACAAACTCCCGGAGTTTACTCAAACTCATGCCCATCGAGTCGGTGACGCCATCCAGCCATCTCATCCTCTGTCGTCCCCTTCTCCTCCTGCCCCCAATCCCTACCAGCATCAGGGTCTTTTCCAGTGGGTCAACTCTTCGCATGAGGTGGCCAAAATACTGGAGTTTCAGCTTCAGCATCAGTCCTTCCAAAGAACACCCAGGACTGATCTCCTTTAGGATGGACTGGTTGGATCTCCTTGCAGTCCAAGGGACTCTCGAGTCTTCTCCAACACCACAGTTCAAAAGCATCAATTTTTCGGCACTCAGCTTTCTTCACAGTCCGACTCTCACATCCATACATGACTACTGGAAAAACCATAGCCTTGACTAGACAGACCTTTGAAGGCAAAGTAATGTCTCTGCTTTTTAATATGCTATCTAGGTTGGTCATACCTTTCCTTCCAAGGAGTAAGCGTCTTTTAATTTCATGGCTGCAGTCACCATCTGCAGTGATTTTGGAGCCCAAAAAAATAAAGTCTGACACTGTTTCCACTGTCTCCCCATCTATTTCCCATGAGGTGATGGGACCAGATGCCATGATCTTAGTTTTCTGAATATTAAGCTTTAAGCCAACGTTTTCACTCTCCTCTTTCACTTTCATCAAGAGACTTTTTAGTTCCTCTTCACTTTCTGCCATAAGGGTGGTGTCATCTGTATATCTGAGGTTATTGATATTTCTCCCAGCAATCTTGATTCCCGCTTGTGCTTCTTCCAGCCCAGCGTTTCTCGTGATGTACTCTGCATATAAGTTAAATAAGCAGGGTGACAATACACAGCCTTGACGTACTCCTTTTCCTATTTGGAACCAGTCTGTTGTTCCATGTCCAGTTCTAACTGTTGCTTCCTGACCTGCATACAGGTGTCTCAAGAGGCAGTTCAGGTGGTGTGGTATTCCCATCTCTTTCAGAATTTTCCACAGTTTATTGTGATCCTCACAGTCAAAGGCTTTGGCGTAGTCAATAAAGCAGAAATAGATGTTTTTCTGGAACTCTCTTGCTTTTTCGATGATCCAGCGGATACTGGCAATTTGATCTCTGGTTCCTCTGCCTTTTCCAAAACCAGCTTGAACATCTGGAAGTTCTCGGTTCACGTATTGCTGAAGCCTGGCTTGGAGAATTTTGAGCATTACCTTGCTAGCGTGTGAGATGAGTGCAATTGTGTGCTAGTTTGAGCATTCTTTGGGATTGCCTTTCTTAGGGATTGGAATGAAAACTGACCTTTTCCAGTCCTGTGGCCACTGCTGAGTTTTCCAAATTTGCTTGAGACATTGTCATCTTTGAATATAATATTATTAGTATAAGATAACTGGGATTTAAGAATAAGAGGGGTTAGCCATAGTCTTGATTTAATTTATGTGAAAAATAAGCTAATTTAAAAAAGAAATCATAGGCCAGTGAATGCATTAACTAAAGTCATGCCCAGGGCAATAAAATGTGTGTATAAATGTAGATAGGGAAAAAAATCTATGTCCATATGAGAGTGTGTATATGTATATATACAGAGAGAGAGAATAAGATTTTTTGTGTGGGGGAGAATCTCAGTTCCTTGACCAGGGATTAAAGCTGGACCATGGCAGTGAAAGCCTGGAATTCTAACAGGCCACCAGGGAACTCCTGAAAATGAGAGTCCATCTAAATAAATTATTAGATGACTGTATTTTGTCCCTCAAATGTAGCAGTTTTTAAAGTAGCAATTTTTATTTTAAAGCTTGATAATATTTCCTTGTTTTCTTGGACTAGTTTGACTCTTCTTTTGGAGTTGGCTGTTGGCTGTCTTTTCTGTCAGCATACCTGCTTTCTTACAAAGCCAGTTTGATTCATTGCAGTTTTGAGAAATCATACAACCAAGCTTGTGAGAATATCAGATGAGAATCAGTGAGTACAGAACTGTAGCTTGAGGATGTGCCTTACAAATACAAGTCATAAATTTGAAAGAATTTGGGCCCTTTTTGTATATTTCTGTTTCTTGACTGTATTCTGGAAAATGTTCTGAATAATTGCAATTAGGTTTTTAGAATGCATTAATGAATGCTTTTAAGAAATATTATGATTGAGACAAAGGGGATAAAGAACAGTATAATACCTATATATCAACCACTCAGTTTAAGAAATAAAATGTTCCTAATACCGTTGTATCTTTGAGTGCTTATGATGTGCTAAGTACTGTTCTAGGCATTATATGTGCTATACTTAGTCGCTCAGTCGTGGCTGACTCTCTGCGACCCCATGGACTTATAGCTTGCCAGGCTCCTCTGTCCATGGGCATTCTCCAGGCAAGAATACTGGAGTGGGTTGCCATGCCCTCCTCCACATAGCAGTAAATGAAATAAAAAATCCTTGTCCTGATGGAGTTGACAGGTTAGGAAGCAATTTGCTATTGCTTAATAATTCTTATCATTCTTGTTTTTAGCGTTACCCCCTCATTTTTTAGAATGCTGCTTTGAATTTTTGTGACCATGAATATTAGAATAGTTGTTAGAAGCGAATGCAAGTAGAGAACTCACGGGCCCTGACTGACAGATGAAGGACGTTCAGTCAGTACACTTGGCTCGGTGGGGTGTGTTTTGTACACACTAAGACACTTGATCTCTAGTATTTGGCTTCATTGACTAGTCAACATTACCCTGTTGTTGGTAATCCTATATTCATTAGGGCCATAAGGAAAAGGTTCTGGGTCACCTCAAATAACGTCCTTGTGTGTACGTTAGTGAAGGAAATGTAGCTTACCTTTCGAGGCACTTGAAAGAAAATTGATGTTTTAAATTCAGAACTGAAACTTTAAAGAAAAAGTGGCATCTTAGATCCAGTAACTTAGATTTAGTCTTTTTGTCATGGACATGTAAACTTTAAAAATTGTGGTATACTGTAAAGAAAACTAGAAGTGGCACTTTGAATTATAGATTTAGTGTTTCTTATGATGGACTGAAAACTTAAATCTGTAGTGTACTGCTATAAACCAAGCCACAAACTAGAGCACAATGAAAGAAACCACGGTAAATGGAAATAAATATCAAAGTTAGTATTAGATTATATGCTCAGTTGCTCAGTTTGTGACCCCATGGACTGCAGCCCTCCAGGCTCCTCTCTCCGTGGAGTTACTTAGGCGAAAATGCTGGAGTGGGTTTGCCATTTCCTCTTCCAGGGGACCTTCCTGAGCGAGGAATCAAACTCGTGTGTCTTGCATCTCTTGCCTTGGCAGGCAGATTCTTTACTAGTGAGCCACCTGGGAAGCCCATAGTCTATATAGGTGACTTCTAAACACGCCTTTTTTTTTTTCCTTCTGTATTATTTTAGGTATCGTCAGATCCTGGAAAAAGCCATTCAGTTATCTGGGGCAGAACAACTAGAAGCTTTGAAAGCTTTTGTGGAATCAAGTAAGTGGAATAAAAATTCCATGTTTGCCTTGTATTACCAAGTTAAGACTTAAAAGCTTGCTCAAGCCTAGTTTTAGATTAAATTGTCAATATAATTTACATTGCGAGTAAATTAAATATGTATTGAGCTTGACTGATTTTAGAATTTTAACTCCATGCCACTTGATATTTGTTTTTCAATGAACTGTGAAGATGTTGTTACGTTTACATTTATGGTTTTGCATAGTTATTAATATAATAACTGATGAGAGGCAGGATAGCAAATGACAGAGAATAGTCTGGATTCAAATCCTGGTCTGCTGTTTTATTTGCTGTGTCATCTTGGGTAGGTTATATAACCTCTCTATGCCTCCTTTTCCTTATCTATAAAAGGGGGATATGATAACTACCCTGTAGAATTTTTGGGAAATTAAATGAGTTAATATCCATAATAAAGTGCATACAGTAGTACCTGGCATATGATAAGTGCTAGATAAGTATTAGCTGTTGTTAAGAACATTTCTTTTGAATGGGAACTAGAAATTTCTGTTTTTTTAAGATACTCTTCCCATACCCAGTTATTTTGAAAATTCCTCAGAATTCAGGCTGGGATTTATTCTGAGTTCACAGTACTAATGATACTTGAGAGTGCTTTATAGCTTATAGTGTGCTTTCACACACATGCGTCACAGAGGCTCCGCTTTGTGACCCTGTGATTAACAATGTAGGTGTAAGTAGCCTATATAATATATCGTAAAATGAGTCTCAGGGTTCAGGGACTTTTTTCCTCAAGGACATTTCATTAGCCGGTGGCAGAGCCTAGACTTCTAACAGTTATAGGTGCCTGATGGCATTTGTAATGAAACTGTTCTCCATCACATCCGATATCATCCAATTCCAGTTAATACACTGTAAACTGATTAGTTACACAGCCTGTCAGTTACTGCCTCAAATAACTCGGGCCTGCAATGTGAAACAGACTGGCAGTGGTTTCAGAAAAACTCATAGCTTTTTAAAGACCATTGCACTTGGTAGTAAAAGAGCAGTGCTTTTTATAAACTTTGAATCCAGTGAACCACCAAAAAAAAAAAAAAGCAGTCTACTGTTACAATCATTTGCATCAGCGGAATAGTTTTTGAACCATCGTTTATTTCCTCAGTAACTACTGATTTAAACTAAATTTATCTAAGGAGTGGTTCACAAACATGAGGCATCTTTTTAAAATGTAATGAAAGTGATAATAATAACTGACATTTGTTGAGTGGTATGTGCCAGGGATTGCTTAAAGCGCTTTAGGTAAATTGCATTGAAGTTTCACAGCAGCCTTCTTCACGGGTTTCTTCTTCTGTGAACCTAACTTCACGAAAGAGGAAAGAGAAGCACAGGGAAATCAGTCTCTTGCCTAAGGGCATATAATCAGGAGGGTTTGTAAGCAGTGTGGCTCCAGAGTTTTCATCCTTAATCATATATAATAATACAGCATAAATGTTTACAAGCAATGGCATAAAATATGTTTATACATCTTGTTGTTTAGTCACTAAGTCCTGTTCAACTCTTTGCAACCCTATGCACTGTAACCCTCCAGGCTCCTCTGTCCAGGGGATTCTCCAGGCAAGAATACTGGAGTGGGTTGCCATTTCCTTCTCCAGGGGATCTTCCCAACCCAGGGCTTGAACTTGCATCTTCTGCATTGGCAGGCAGATTCTTTACCTCTGAGCCAAGAGGGAAACCCATCCATACATTTGGTGCTGATCTAAGTTCTTTTATTTTACACTAGAAATTGACTTTATTTTTTATTTATATCGTTAAGCCTCTGTTTATTAAATTTTTTTTGTTCTTTTCTTTTTTGGCCGCACCATGCAGCATACAGGATCTTAGTTCAGCATATGGATCTTAGTTCACTGACAGGGATCAAACCCATGCCATGATTTCACTCCTGTGAAATCATGGTTTCCTGACCACTGGACCACCAGGAAATGTCCTAGTACTGACCTAAGTTCTTATTTGTTGTTTTTGTTGGTAAGGTACAAGTGGCAATAACAATCTCTATTCACTTTATTTAAACTTAATGAAAAGTGTTTCACTGTTTCTTCTTTAACTTTTTTTTTCTGTAGCTAGGTGGGATATAAGAATATAAATAAAAATATAGGTATTTCTGTGCTTTCACTTTGTAGAAAAATAGAGAAAGGAATAACATAAAATTCTCAACTGTTAACTTTTTCTCAGCCATTTCTGATTCTTAGAAAAGTTGTGATATTTAGGGTGCTTCCCAGGTGGTACTAGGTATTTTTAATGTTTTGGTGCAGTTGTTAAGTGATTAAAAAATTCAGAATAAGAAAAACTGGTTCTGTAATATAAGGTTATAGCAGTATGGAGATCAGTAAATAATGCTTTGAAAGGTACACTAATATATTTTAGTATTAATTTTAGGTGAAAATTGATTGCCTAATGAGAACATACAGATTACTTATGTTTTTCTTATCCTTTACTTTTTTTTTAAACAAGTGGTAAATGAGAATGTCAGCCTCGTGATCTCTCGCCAGTTGCTGACTGATTTCTGCACCCATCTCCCTAACCTGCCTGATAGCACAGCCAAAGAAATCTATCATTTCACCTTGGAAAAGATCCAGCCTAGAGTCATTTCATTTGAGGAGCAGGTAAATACCTAGAGCAGTGATTTTTGTTTTATTTTTAGGAATCTGTTTATTATGTTTTCTTTTTTTTAATGGAAGTATTGTTGATGTATACTATTATAAGCCTCAGGTGTATGGTATAGTGATTCACAAGTTTTACAGGTTATATCCTATTTATAGTTAATATTATAAAATTTTGGCCATTAGGAGTGGTGATTTTTAAACCTGAAATAGCAGCAGTTATTTTGAGAGATACTATTAAATGTTTAAAGGTGATAATCATTCAGTTTTATTTTTACAAAACAGTGTGCCAAACAACATTTTTCAACATAAGATCAAATAAGTATTATGATATTTTAAGTCCAGCTGACATTTGCTCATATGCTATAATTTGCTTTTATGAACCAAAGATTACTTTTTAGATTATTTTGTTTTTGAAAATTATTTATTTAGGACTGTGTTGGGTCTTCATTGCTGTGCAGGCTTTTCTGTAGTTGTGGCGACCAGGGGCTGCTCTCTAGTTGCGGTACGAAGGCTCCTCATTGCAGTGGCTTCTCTTGTTGCGGAGTGCAGGCTCTAGGCACACAGGCTCAGTAGTTGTGGCTCATGGGCTTAGTTGCTCCTCAAGAAGTGGAATTCTTCCTGATCCAGGGATCAAACCTGTGTCCCCTGCATTGGCAGGCAGATTCTTTACCACCAGACCTCCAGGGAAGCCCTAGATTACTTTTAAAAATCAATAAATTGTTAATTAGGCTGAGAACATAGGAGAACTCCAGCATTACATGTGCAGTAACACAAAAGCAGAACTTAATATTTAAATTATTGCCATAATCCACGTTACAGAAATGTGCTAGTTCAGTGTCTTGATATTTTATGACTGCAAAGTTCACAAAAGAAATTTGGGTAGTCTAGGTAAACTTTTACTATCTACTTGCCTGCATAATATGTTGAATAAGAGCATTGTCATGATAAATTATCATTCTATTTATTTTAATTAGTTACTAATATCAGTGGAAATAATTTAACCCGTATACTTCCTATTCCAGGTTGCTTCCATAAGACAGCATCTTGCATCCATATATGAAAAAGAAGAAGATTGGAGAAATGCAGCCCAAGTGTTGGTGGGAATTCCTTTGGAAACAGGACAAAAGTATAGTAAATAGTGGATATTGGATGGATACATGTAACTGTTCACTCACTTTTCTCTTCCATTTTAGTACAGGAAACGACAATGAACAATTTAATGAATAAATAGATAAATTTTGTACTATGTTAGAAGCTGATAAGGGCTATGGAGAAAGGGGATAAAGTGGGGGGCGGGATGTGTTACCAGATAGGGTGGTTAGAGTGGTAGGGTGGTCCTGATAGCACCTTTCTAAACACTTGAAGTGGGTAACGGAGTGGCCGTGCGCTCCCTGACAGAAGAGTATCAGTAGCTCCTCTTGGAGAGGATGGCTGGTGCAAAGGTTGTAAGATGGGAGCTTGCTCAGAGTGTTTTAAGAAGATCAGGGAGACCACTGTGGGTGGAGTGAGCAATGGGGAAAGTGACAGAGGGTGAGATCAGAGAGGACTAGGGACCAGAGTACGTGGGGTCTTGTCAGTCACTGTAAGGCCTGCGGCATTTTTCTAAGTGAAACGATGAAAAGCCTCTGAGGGATTTTGTACAGAGGACCGACATGATCTGAGTTATATTTCATTTTTTAAGAAAGCATTTATTTATTTGGCTGCGTCAGGTCTTAAGTTGTGGCCCGCAGGCTCTTTGTTGTGGTGCCTGGGCTTCTCTAGTTGTGATTCGTAGGCTCAGTAGTTACATCGCATGCGCTTAGTTGCCCCACGGTGTGTGGGATTCTTAGTTCCCTGAAGGGATCAAACCCAGTCCCTGCATTGGAGTGTGAGTTCTTAACCACTGGACCATAAGGGAAGTCCCTGACATATTTTAAAGAGTCACTCTAACTACTGGGTTGAGAATAAACTGCAGGCATGCAGTGATAGAAGTAGGGACATTAGCTGAGAGGCTTATCTCATTACTGCAGGTGAGATAGAGATTGTGAGAAATGTTGGACTTTGAATATGCTTTTAAGGTAAAGCTAAGGATTTCTTGACAGCTTGGATATAAGAAAAAGAGCCAAGAGAAGTCCTGAGTTTTGGTTTGAACAACTGGAAAAACAGAGTTGCCATCTACTGAACGGTAAAGAATAGGTTTTGAGGGAAGAGCAAGAGTTCTGTTTTGGACATGTGATAACCAAGTAGAAATACCTAGTAGAAAGTTGAATTTGTTAGTCTGGAGTTTAGAAGAGAGGTCTGGACTAGAGATGTATTGACAACTGTGGGAACCATTGACATATAAATGGAATTTAAAGCCATTAGATTGGATGAGATCTCTGAGGCAGGGCATATAGATAGAGAAGGGGACTGAGTACTGGTATTCTGACGTTAAGAGGTCAGGGCAGGAGGGAGATGAAGCGGGTGAGGATTGTCCATTGAGGTAAGAGGAAAACAAGGAGAATGTGGAGTGTGATATCTGCGGAGCCAGACGAGGAAAGTGTATCAGGAAGGAGCAAGTGATCAATGTGGTGTTAATGGTCACATAAGAGGAGGAGTTGAAGGTTAACCATAAGAGTGAGTAATGTGGAGATCATTGATGGCCTTGACAGAAGCTGGTTTGGTGAAATGGTGAGAGCAAAAGCCCGACTGGAGTTGTTCACAAGAGAATGGGAAGAGAAGAACTGGAGATGGTGAGCATGGGCAAGTCCTCAGGGAAGTGTTCACAAAAGGAAGCAGAGAAGTAGGGTAGAAGATGACAGTTAGGTAGAGATTGTTTTGTTCTTTTATGATTCAGTGGAAGGCACAACTCTGATCTTGGGGAGTAATGGAGGGGATTCTTGCAGGAGTAGCCTGGAGGGGAAGGAATCCAGTGGAGGGATAGTCTTCAGATAGGCCAGCAGATCGTTCATACTTGGCAGAGTTTCTCAACCTTGGCACTGTTGGCACTTTAGATTGGATTGTTCCTTGTTGTGGAGGCATTGCTAGGTATTGCAGATGTGTAGCAGCACCAGGGGCCTCTACTCACTGGATGCCAGTGGCGCCCCTACTCCTAGTTGTGACTGTCAAAAATGTAGACATTGCCAAATAGTCCCTGGTGGGCAGACTAGTCCCCAGGGATCTACCCTGACAGCCAGGAGCACAGAGTATATGGTGTAGATGTTAGTAATATGGTGGTGGAGCTTGTGTAAGTACTCTGATTATTTCAGTATTCTTGGTGAAGTTGGAATCAGAGTCATCAGCTGATAGGGGCGGGAGTAGTGAAGTTGAAGAGATACAAGAATATCAGAAAAATTTTCCAGGAGAGTGGGATAGTAAATAGACTAAAGATGTACAGTATACTTGACAGCATTAAGGCTTGTTTAACAGTCGTAGTCTGTAAAATGAGATCAGTCAGATTGGGTGGGTGTTTTTCTCCATCCGAGTTCAGCTACATGGTTGTAAGAAAGGAGTGGATGAACTCTCCGATTTAACCAGCATTTTGATTTTACCCAATAAGCACAACAGCATGAGAGGGACTAGGCAGATGAGTGCATGTGCAATTCAGTGATTATAATGATTGGCCATAGGGGTTAAGTGAGGTCAGAAGGAAAGTGAGGCTTTTAAGGAGAAAAATATAGTAACAATGTAATAGGATCAGTGGTTTGGGGTCACAGTGAGTTTAGTGGATTTTGGGGTTTGAGATACTAGAGAAAATGAGAGGGAAGAATAGTTAGAAAAATTAAGATGATAGTTTGCAACTCTTATTCAGCCAATCTTGCCTTTGATATGATTTTTAAAAAATATTTATAGTTCTTTATATTGTACAAGAAAGCATGAAAGTTGTTAAACTCTTGATTGTATTATTGAACACACTTCCTTTTTCAGTTGGCAACTATAAAAATACCAACTAAATGACAAAAAATATTTTCAGTTACTTCTCTACTCTTTTACCAGGTGAATAAGGGATTCTTATTTTGTCTTCCTTAATATTTGTGGTCATAAGGCAAACACTACTTCAGGTATCTTGCCTTTTGTGTGAAATGATGCCCCTTGAAAAAGCAGTCAGTATATAAAACAGCCTTTATATATATAGATGTTGCATTTTGTTTTCTAAGGCTTCTTGTTAAATTGGATTTTTCCTCTGATAGTTTGAAAAGGCTGAGAAAGTGAACGTGTTAGTTTCTCGTTCGAGTCTGACTCTTTGCGACCCCATAAACTGTAGCCCGCCAGGCTCCTCTGTCCATGGAATTCTCCAGGCCAGAATACTGGAACAGGTTGCCATTCCCTTCTCCAGGGGATCTTCCTGACCCATGGATCGAACTTAGGTCTCCTGCATTGTAGGCAGATTCTTTACCATCTGAACCTCCATGGAAGCCTCTGAAAAGGCTGAGGGCTTTCTTAATTGCTTTGGTCTTATTCTGTCTGGAGCAATGTCTTGTTAGTACAGAGCAAATTATTTATTTTCATTGATAGTTGACATAAATATAGATACTGTTCTTTGAAGTGGTGGTTATTAATGTTTTGAGAGTACTGTAACATTATCTGTGAGGATACCAAGAACTGAAAATTCTGTGGTTTTCTAAACAAGTTAAAGTGATTTGGATAAATTATTGAGAGCATGTTTCCCCAAAAAAGGATTCATTCTGATTATGAAAGTAATAGATATAATAGATATACTTGGCATAAAAAATGAAAATGCAGAAAAATACAGTGCTGTTTATAGCAATTTATGTAAATATGAGTTGTGAATGGAGATAATAGAAACTATGAATAATACATGACTTATGGAAAATTTTGAATTGATATAAAATTTTTTGAAGAATTAGTTTCAAAGTTAGGGTCAAGTCAGTTGTAAACTCTATTCTTGCCACATGGTAACACCAGTTTTGCTGGTGAGTAGAATTAACTTTTCTGTGAGGGTGAATCTTGAATTATGTGAGTTTTAAATTATATAAGGTCTTCAGTTATGCATTCCTTGCATATAAATGTGACCTTTGGGATAAGAAGAAAAAGAAAAACTACCTGTATTATCACTCCAAGAAATAATTATGATTCCTCTCTTGATGTATGTATATAGAAATACATTTTGATAGTGTTTTTATGTCCTTTTTAAAAATCCTTTTTTTTATTTAGTGAAAACTTATGACTTTTATCAGAAATAATTATTATAATAATGACACTGTATATAATTATTTTATATATATATAACTGTGTAGTATCTGTCATCTTTATGTAACACAACCTAATTAATTACCATAAATACCACTATGGGTGATTTCCATTTTTTCCTATTATGGATATTTATGAATAACTTTACAAATGAATATTCTGTACATGTATATGTGTGCACATGCATGATTTTTGGGGGGGATTTACTTTTTAGAGGTAGAATATATTAGGTAAAGTGTATATGCATTTTAAAGGATTCAAAGAATGGTTGGAGAGCATACTGCCAAATTGTTGTCCAGGATGGAGGTACATGCCCATAGTTCTTTTGGTGGTACATGATATGTCCTTGAACTGGGCTTTAAAAAAATTTTTTTTTAAAAGATCTTTGATTTGTGAGATTATCTGAGGATTAGAAGAAGCTAAAATAGCCATGAATAATGACAAAAATAATGAAAACTCAGTAAAATTTACTTTGGAAATGTTTTTTAGCTTTTCTGTGTTTTTCCAATGCAGTAAAAAGTTTGAGTCCCTTATAGTAACAGAATATATGTGTATATATCAGGAAAAAATAACTTATTTTCTACCACCCGTAAAAATTTTCTTGGTGAAATAGTCATTCTGTGTCTTCCTGTTATTGCCTAGACAGTACAATGTTGATTATAAACTGGAGACCTATCTGAAGATTGCTCGGCTATATCTGGAGGACGATGATCCAGTCCAGGCAGAGGCTTACATAAATCGGGCATCGTTGCTCCAGAATGAATCAACCAATGAACAGTTACAGATACATTATAAGGTAACAGATAAACTGATTTGGAATTAATTTGTATTGGAGAATCCCACAATATTAAGTTGCTCCAGAATATCTGATAAATGCTGTTGTTATACATTAGAAATTCTCTTTTCTTTTGCTTTTTAAATTTTCCCCCTGATTGAAACATTTTCCCTCTTATAGGTATGCTATGCACGTGTTCTTGATTATAGAAGAAAATTCATTGAAGCTGCACAGAGGTACAATGAACTCTCTTACAAGACAATAGTGCATGAAAGCGAAAGACTAGAGGCCTTAAAACATGCTCTGCACTGTACCATCTTAGCATCAGCAGGTAAAGACATCATTTGTGCTTTAATGAACAGAAAGCTATCTTTGCTTAATAACTTTAGGTTCGTTGCTATCCACTGTAGAAGGGATAGGCTACCCACTCCAATATTCTTGGGCTTCCCTGGTGGCTTAGCTGGTAAAGAATCCGCCTGCAATGCGGGAGACCTGGGTTCGATCCCTGGGTTGGGAAGATCCCCTGGAGAAGGGAAAGGCTACCCACTCCAGTATTCTGGCCTGGAGAATTCCGTGGACTATATGGTCCATGGGGTCGCAAAGAGTTGGACACGACGGAGTGACTTTCACTGCTATTTGAGGATTTGGTGAGAAACTGTTCTTCAAGAGGATGTCTTATTAATATAATTATGGTAAATTTAATTAAAACATTTAAGCAGTAAGAGTAGGTTGCTAACTTAAGACGTTTTAAAAATATGTGTTTACCAGCCTGTTACCCACAGATATTAGGAATTGTTAAGAGATAATCTGGAGGTTAGTTCTGCTAAAATATCACTGAAGAAAATGGATATTAAATTGAGAATTACACAAAGGGAAATGAAAATTAAAATCTAGAAATGGATGATATAATTAATGTACTGCTTTGGGGATTTTAAAAAAATTTTTATTTTCAAGCCTCAGTTTTAGACCTGGCACTTATCTTTTCCTCCAATAAATATAAGTAGTAAACTATCCTTTGTCCTTTTTACTAAACTACAGCATGTAAATCATTCAACTTATAAAGCAGGAAAGGGCATTGAGAGGAAATGCTGATAATTCTAAGCCATGGCATTTCTAAATCATTTTATAATGTTTGTTTTTGAACTGTGTTTAGTTGAGAGCCTAATGACATATTCAGACTACACGTTTCATTCTCTATGCAGCAGTGGTCTTATTTATTTTATTTTTGTTACTGAAAAGAGTACATAAAATGGTACCACTTCCAACTCTGAAGAACAATTACTGATTTCTTCTATCTCTTTCAGTATATAAGTGTGTATCCTCCTTTTTATACACAAATTATAACATGATATTCAAACTTTTGCAAGGTGCTTTTTTTATGTGGCTGTCCATCACAGTAGTCTTTCTACAACTCATAAAACTCATTCTTTTTTATTTTCTATCCTTTGGCTTTATCATAATTAGCCAATTACAATGCTGTAGTGGTTATACGAATATGTATAGGTTAAATTCTTGAATCTAAGGGTACATACATTTAAAATTTTGATAGAAATTAAAGTTGCCTTTTAACGTTACCCTCTAAACAAAAAATAACTGTGTGTACCTAATTGTTGTTGTGTTGTTCAGTTGCTTAGTTGTGTCTGACTCTTTGTGACCCCATGCATTGTAGCAAGCCATACTTCCCTGTCCTTCACTATCTCTTGGAGTTTGCTCAAGTTCATGTCCATTGGATTAGTGATACTGTCTAACCATCTCATCCTCTGCTGCCATGTTCTCCTTTTGCCTTCAGTCTTTCCCAGCATCAAGGTCTTTTCCAATGTACCTGGTTACTCACACACATATTTCCAAATTTTTTTATCCTTACTAACCTGGTAAAAGAAAGGTAATATTTCGTTCTAGTTTTAATTTGCATTTCACTTACTATGAATGCTTTTGAGCATCTCTTCATGTGTTTAAAAAAAATCATTATTGAAAAACCCTTTTTTTTGGGAGTAAATTAGTCTGTTTATGTTCATTAGCCATTTTTATCTTTTTCTTATAAAAACTGTTCACATATATAAGAAATTAACAAGTTTTTCTCCCAGTTTATTATCTCTTTTTTGGCTTTATTTATGAATTTTTGCCATTCAGAAACTTTAGATTTTTATATAGTTAAATATTTTAATCTTTTATAGCTTCGGGGTTTTGTTGACTTGCTTAAAAGGTCTTTCCTATTCTGAAATTACATAGTTTAGATTCCTTCATGTTTTCTTCTGGTATAAGTTCTTGAATCCTCTGATCTTTCAGTTCAGTTCAGTTGCTCAGTCATGTCTGACTCTTTGTGAACCCATGAACTGTAGCATGCCAGGCCTCCCTGTCCATCACCAGCTCCTGGAGTTTACCCCAACTCATGTCCATTGAGTCGGTGATGCCATCCAACCATCTCATCCTCTTTCATCCCCTTCTCCTCTTGCCCTCAATCTTACCCAGCATCAGGGTCTTTTCAAATGAGTTAGCTGTTTGCATCAGGTGGCCAAAGTATTGGAGTTTCAGCTTCAGCATCAGTCCTTCTAGTGAACACCCAGGACTGATCTCCTTTAGGAAGGACTGGTTGGATCTCCTTGCAGTCCAAGGGACTCTCAAGAGTCTTCTCCAACACCACAGTTGAAAAGCATCAATTCTTTGCCGCTTAGCCTTCTTTATGGGTCCAGCTCTCATCTCCATACATGACCACTGGAAAAACCATAGCCTTGACTAGATGGACCTTTGTTGACAAAGTAATGTCTCTGCTTTTTAATATGCTATCTAGGTTGGTCATAACTTTTCTTCCAAGGAATAAGCTTCTTTTAATTTCATGGCTGCAATCACCATCTGCAGTGATTTAGACTGTGAAAAATTGAGAACCCTAGAGAGCTTTTGTTTATGTAGAGTATATCTGCTGTTTAGTGTATTAGAAATTGAAGTGAGTAATTTAAAAATATTTATTAATTCATTTAAAGGTAACAATAATAGATCTGTTGCATATAAACATAAGTGACTTTTTTGGACATACCACATGGCTTAGTTCCTGACCAGGAATTGAACTCACATCCTCTTTGGTGGAAATGTGGAGTCCTAACACTGGGACCATCAAAGAAGTCCATGCTTGTTTTTCTAAATGGCTAGTTATTTGACTTGGCATTCTTTATTGAATTATGCATCCTTTTTCTCCCTATTGATTTGAAGCACATTATAATAGATTTCTGGACATAGTATTCTGTTCCGTTAATTAGCCTGTGTATTTATGAATGTACTAATACTATGCTCTTCAAATTAATATAGCTTTATCTTTGTAGTGTCTTATTATTAGCAGATCTTCTTACTCTTCATTACTCTTTTCTAAATTTTCCTGGCTTTTTGTTATATTTGCTTTCTCTCTCTGTCTCGCTCACACACACGTCTTGAGGTATCATTTTAAAGTTATTTGAAGGCCATCTTGACACTCCTTCATATGTCGTGATGTGTCTCCTAAGAATAGAAACATTTTTTTCTTTGTAACTGCAATACCATTATCGTCCCTAAAAAAGTTAACAGTGATTCCACTGTAGAATTTAGCAGCTGGTCCATATTATCACTGCCTCAGTTAGCTCAAGGATGTCTTTTATACCTGCCTTTTTCATCTTAAATAAGGAGCAACATTATGTGTGGTATTTGGTGATTATGACTCTTTAGATTCTTTTAGTCTAGAAGAGTTTCCTCATTCTCCCTGCCCCCAACTTTATTGTGGTATAGTTCACATACCACATTGTATGTAGTTTCCTCACTTTAAAAAAATATACTTTTGCAGCCAATTAAGCCGACTGGGCTCTTTTCCCCGTGGGGGCCCAGTGTGCACTGGCTGCGAACAGCAGCCTCCTCGGTAGTGTATGCAGCCTGCTGCCTGTGCAGGTTGCCCTGAGCAACCTTGGATACAGCTCTTTCCAGTGGACTTCCAAGACTGGCATGCTGTCCCCAATCTAGGCTCCATACAGGTATGCGTGGCGCCTTTGGAAAGCCCTGGGGTGCAATTGCCAGGGTCCACATTGGCCAAGTTATTATAATGTCCATCCGCACTGAGCTGCAGAACAAGGAGCATGTGACTGAGGCCCTCTCTGGGGCCAAGTTCAAGTTCCCTGGCCGCCAGAGGATCTACATCTCCAAGAACTGGCATTTACCAAGTTTAGTGCAGATGAACTTTAAAACATGGTGGCAGAAAAGCAGCTCATCCCGGGTGGTGAGGGGTCACATACTACATATACAACCCTACTGGTTGGCACTCTGGAAAAATGAGGGGCCCTGCCCTTAGGAGAGCCTTGGCGCTGTCCCCTCCTTCCTCTTGCCCACGGATGAATCTTACTTTTCTGTCCAAATATATATATATATAGAGAGAGAGAGAGAGACTTTGAAGTTATTATATAGAATGTCCTTCATCCTAGATTTTTTTTATCTACATGTTATATAATTTACTTAGTTACACAGTCGTGTCTGACTCTTTGCAACCCCATGGACTGTAGCCCTCAAGGTTCCTCTGTCCGTGGAATTTTCTAGGCAAGAGTATTGGAGTGAGTTGCCATTTCCTCCTCCAGGGGATCTTCCCCACCCAGGGACTGAACCTGTATCCCTTGTGTCTCCTGCATTGGCAGGTGGATTCTTTACACTGTGCCACCTGGGAAGCCCTTTTTGATATATATATATATATATATATATATATATATATAGTTAATTTATTCCTTAATCCCGTAGATTCCTTATAAAATAGCAGTTATAGCCAGAGGTTATATTAATTCAGGTTAAATTTTTTTCTAGCAAGAATACCTTATAATGATACTATGTAGTTGCTGTTGAATCACGTCAGAGAGCACATACTGCTACCTTGTCCCACCGTTAGTGAAGCTGAATTTGTTCATTTAATTAAGGTAGAAACTCCATTGTAAAGGTACATTGGCCTCTTTGTCTTTTGTAAGCAATTCATGGGGTGCTGCTTTAACACCACAAAAATTCTGTTTTCCAAATTCCTTTCCATAATTTAATATCTGTTAATAATCCTTGCTAGATCACTCATTGCATGTAATATAAAATGAAAATGAAAAATGGTGAATTATTCATTCTTTGCTCCTTTTTTTTTTTCAAATATCACTGTGAACTTTTTCTCTGCTTATTCTTCTGCATGTAGAAGCACACAAAACTGTACATACAGAAACATGTATGTACAGAAAACATGTACACACAGAAAACTGTACATATCAAAAGTATACACTTCAGTGAGTTGTCACAGATGAACGCCATCATGTAGTCAGTGTGCAGAAAAAGAAACAAAATATTACCAGCACCCTGAGAGCCTCTGTCCTGCTTTCTCCTAATCACTAGCCCTAACCCCCAACCTCTAATAGCGGTCATTAATATATATTGGTTTTGCCTGCTTCTTATATTTATATGAGTGAAATCATGTAGTACATATACTCTTTTTTTTTTTTTCCATATACTCTTGTCTTTCTTCTTTTGCTCAACTTTATGAAATTTATCCACATTGTTACACATATTTTGTTCATTTTGGTTGTTATGTGGTATCCCATTCTGTGAATATACCACGTTGTTTATCCTATTGCCTTGTCATTGGCTATTAGTAATAGTACTGCTCTGAATATTCTTGCATATTTGACTCAACTTTTAAAATTTATTTGTGTGTTACAATAAAATATAGTTGTGATTCTTTTTGATTCTCAAGTTGTCCCAGATATGACCAAATTATGTCTTTTTGACATGGCCCCCTGTTAGTCTTTGAGTACTTGCCTGATATGTAGTATAAAAAGATGCCTTAGGCTCCTTTTGTATTTTCCCTGCCCCAGATGTGAAATCAGCTATTTTTTAAGAATTTCTAGTTCCTCTTAATGAGGTTAGCAAGATCAGGATACTAGGTATGCTCGCTGATGCTGGGTGTCATTGTCATTGGGCTCTTTCAGTATATAGAGCTAAAAATAAATTTAAAAAGAAAAAGTCTGTTCATAGTTTTATTTCCATTAGTTTACTTTTTAATGTCATCAGTTATCATGTGATTTTTCACCACTTAAAGGTACTTGAAGGTGTAAATTGAGACTATGAAAATCAAGTTTTCCATCTGAGAAATGTTTGTTCATCTTTCATCAATTTTTTATCATTACCAAAAGTATGCATGTTTGTTATAGAAATATAAATAAGCAAGAAGAAGAAAATAGCAATTAGCTATAATTTGAGCCATTTGTAACATTTTGGCATATGATTGGTTCTCCATATCCACGGGTTCTGCGTCTGCAAATTCAACCAACCGTGGGTTAAAAATATTTGGGGAAAAAATTTTTAGGAAGTTCCAAAAGCAAAACTTGAATTTGCTGGTGCCAGCCAGAACTATTTACATAGCATTTACATTGTATTAGGTATTACACATAATCTGGAGATGATCTAAAATATAAGGGAGGATATATGAAGGTGGTGCAAATAGAACATCATTTTACTTAAGTGACTTTTGCATCGGCAGGTGTTGGCATTTATGAGGGAGTCTTGGAACCAGTCCCTGTTGGCTACTGAGAGAATGATTGTGTATCATAGTCTTCACAAATGAATATACAGCTGGTCCTTATTATTCACAGATTCCATGTAGGTGAATCTACCTGCTTGCTAAAATTTGTCACCCCCTCCCAAATCCATGCTTCAGGTGCTTTTATAGTCATATGCAGACGTGTGCAGAGCAGCAAAAAATCTGAGCCCCTCTACTTATATTGTTTCCAGCAGGTGTCAAACAAGGTGGTATTCTACATTGTTTCAGCTCTCCTACTATAAACAAATGTCTTTTTTTTTTTTTGTGGTCTATGTGATACTCTTCACATTTTCATGCATTTGTTGATGGTTTTGCTGTTTTTAAATGGTCCGTAAGCATAGTGCCATAGTATTATCTTGTGTACTCAAGTATCTTGTGGGAAGTCTGTGATGTGTCTTATGGAGAATATACATGTGTTAAGTTAGATAAGTTCTTTCAGGCATGAGTTATAGTGTAAGCCATAAGTTAAGGTGCCTTTAAACAAACACACAAGACAAGATTACATGTTGACCAGCTGACAAAAATGCTGCGACCAGAGGCTCATAAGAACCTAATCCTGTGTCAACCCTAGGAGCAGCAGTTGAGTATTCACTAATTCACTGTTGGCAGCGACTTTATAGGACTTAGCTGCTACAAATAATGAGGATCAACTGTATATTTTAGTAGGCAAAAATGCAGTCCTAAGAAAGATTGTCTTTCATTGAAAAGAGAGTGAGAATATTTGATGCTCATTTGTTTCCCTTAGGACAGCAGCGTTCTCGGATGCTAGCTACTCTTTTTAAGGATGAAAGGTGCCAGCAGCTTGCTGCTTACGGAATCCTAGAGAAAATGTACCTAGATAGGATCATCAGAGGAAATCAACTTCAAGAATTTGCTGCCATGCTGATGCCTCACCAGAAAGCAACTACAGCTGATGGTAATGACTGCTTCTTATAAGTATATGGTATTTTAGGTCACACTAGTGGAACATATGTTAAATTTGAAGAGTCTTGATATCTTTTTATAATATTTTTATCTAACGCTTGATAAAAAATGAATATTGACTGAAGATGAACATCATACTTGGACATGAGTTTGAAATATAAGGGTAGACCTATTGGAAAGCATTTTTTGGAATATTTTTTGGAAACTGAAAAGGCAGAAGAATTATAGGCTAGGCTTATAGCACTCGATTTTTTTTAAAACTCAAACCATTTGGTAAGTACCTTAATGAATTTTAAACATCAGTTTGTAACAGAGCATAATTACCCAGTTCTATTTTAGATAGAGCAAAATTTGGCACAGTAGCTTGCACAAGCTCATTAAGGGGTAAGTGTTTCCAATAAGAATAGAACTTGGTGTTGTGTTTCCTACTATTTGCTTAAGTCAGACTGTCTTTGCTGGGAAAGAATTTTTAATAGATGCTTGTTCATAACATCAATAATTTTTATATGTTTATCTATAGAGATTTTAAGGTAACTTATAACAATAGCACACATGACTAAAAATATAGATGTAGACCACTAGAAATACGGAAAAGGTCAAGACAGATATGCAGATCTGTCAAACACATTGCCTTGGATTCACTGTCATCCCATATTGAAGAGAATCTAGTTGTATGGAATTATTTATGTAAGATTTGGCAAAAAGGTGTATATACCTCACCAGTCACTACCCTAGTTCCCAGATTTACTAAAGCAATTATATTGACCTATTGAATTTCTTTTATTTAATTGTACATTAAGAAGCAAATAAATTAATTATTGTCTTTCTTTCTAAAGGAGATAATTTATTCTATAGGATATTCTTTATGCAGATAGTAAGAAAAATTCCATTTCAGTCTTAGGATTAGTTGTGATTCTCCCAACTCCTTGATTTAATTAGTTAAATCTCCTTGATTTAATTTAAGTAATGTGAGTTGATAAACTGATTGATTTTCTTAATTTGATAGGCTGCTAGAAAGTTTAAAAAGTTAAACTTGTAGCCCACCTGTAATGGGTGTGTTTTGACCATTGCTATTCTTCTTTTTCTTTTTTAATTTTAAGTTTCTTGTCTTCTGTGTATTCTGAGCAACTTTAATAAATTCTTTTGCAGGAAGTTATCTGATAAAAGCTAAATAAATAAGAAAAATTTTCCAGAACTGATGTAGTTAAACTTCAGATTTGACTTTGTGCTTTCTGGCCAAAGAGAGAAAAAATTAAATCAGATTACTCTTCTAAAATGAGGGATTCTAACTAGGATCTCTGAGAATGCAAATGATTTTCAAATTTCTCACAGGAGACTATGTATATAGGACAGGTATTTTGTCTTCTTCTTCCATTTTGGCCTTTATTACTTTATTTATTTTTCTTGACCATCTTTGTTTATTGTCATTACAGCCCCTAGGCTAGCAATCTTGAGGCATAGTGTTGTTGTTATTACTACAATTCAGTGGTTTTAGTATATTCCCAGGGCTTTACAGTGTTACTGCTAAGCTATTTTCTGCTCTGTAGATTTGCCTATTCTGATCATTTCATATAAATGGAATCATACAATATGTGATCTGTTGTGACTGGCTTCTTTCACTTAGCTTGATGTTTTCAAGGTTCATCTGTGTTGTAGTGTATATCGTACTTCATTCACTTTTGTTGCCAAATAACATTGTGTTACCTCATTTTATTTCATCAGTTGATGGACATTTAGGTTCTGCTGTGAACATTCATGTGAAAGTTTTTGTACGGACATAGGTTTTTAATTTTTTTAATTTTTAATTTTCTTGGATGTATATCTAGGAGTGGAATTACTGGGTCATATGGTAGCTAATGTCTGTACAAACGGAGAAGGCAATGGCACCCCACTCCAGTACTCTTGCCTGGGAAATCTCATGGACGGAGGAGCCTGGTGGGCTGCAGTCCATGGGGTCGCTATGAGTCAGACACGACTGAGCAACTGTACTTTCCCTTTTCACTTTCATGCACTGGAGAAGGAAATGGCAACCCACTCCAGTGTTCTTGCCTGGAGAATCCCAGGGACGGGGGAGCCTGGTGGGCTGCCGTCTGTGGGGTCGCACAGAGTCGGACACGACAGAAGAGACTTAGCAGCAGCAGCAGCAGCAGCAGCAGTCTGTACAAAAACTTTTACATGAATGTTCACAGCAGCGTTATTGATAGCAAAATGACCTAAATGCCCATCAACTGATAAAGAGGCGTGCTGCAGTCCATGGGGTCTAAAGAGCTGGACGTGACTGGGCAACTGAACAGCAGCAACAGCAACGGCAACATGCACTGTGTTTATTAGTCTTTTGCAGAGCTGCAGACTGTTTTCCAACATGACTGCCCCAGCTCACATTCCTGTGTGTGAGGGTTCCGTTTTCTCCATATTTTCTCCCACAGTTGTTATTATCTGTCTTATTGATTGTCTTCATACCCACTAGGATGACTAGTGTGTGGTATCTTGTTATGGTTTTGACTTGGATTTCCCTGAGGGCTTAATGATGTTGAACACCTTTTCGTATGCTTATTGGCCACTTTTAAATTGGGTTATTTGGTTTTTTGTTATTAAATTGCGTGAATTCTTATGTATTCTAGATGTTATCATTGCCAGATAAATATCTTCTCCCATTGTGTGTGTTGTTTCTTCACTGTTGATGATATCTTCTGAAACCCAGAAGTTATTAATTTTTATGAAATCCAATTTGTGTTTTTTCTTTTGTTGCTTGTGCTTTAAGTGTTGTATCTAAAAGGCTGTTGCCTAATCCAGGGTCATAAAAAGTTGCTCTGTTTTCTTCTGTAAGTTTATAATTTCAGCTCTTACATTTAGGTCTTTGATTAATGTTGAGTTAATTTTTGTATGTGGTGTGAAGTAGGAGTCCAACTTTACTTTGCCTGTGAGTATTCAGTTGTCCTAGCACCATTTGTTGGACTCTTATTTCCCCACTGAATTACCTTGGCAATTTTGTTGACAATCAGTTGACTGTAAATGTGACTTTATTTCTGGACTCTCAATTCTATTCCGTTATTCTGTATGTTTGTCCTCACACCAGAATTCCCCAGTCTTGATTGCTGTGTCTCAGCAATCTGATTTTTGAAATCAGAAAATTTGAGCCTTCCAGCTTTGTTCTTTTTCAAAATTGTTTTGGCTCCCCTGGGTCCTTTGAATTTCCGTGTGAATTTTAAGATGAGCTTGTCAATTTCTGTGAAGAAGCCAGCTGGGATTTTGTTAAGGACCACACTGAGCCTGTAGATCAATTTGGGGAGTTAACAATATTAAATCTTCCATATTTTCCTATTTATTTAGGTCTTTATATTGGAAAGTGGCCAAGAGAGTAGATCTTAAAAGTTCTCATCACAAGAAAAAAATTGTAACTGTGAGGTGATGACGCTAGTTAATTAAACTGGTGATGATCGTTTCATAGTATATACATATATCAACTCAGTGCGTTATACACCTTAAATGAATACAGTGTTACATGTTAATTATATCTCAATAAAAGGGAAGAAAAGAATTGGGTGAGCCCAACAGTCTAACACTTTCAGGATGGGGCCTTAGGTCCAGAACTCTGTCAGGCCCGGTTTCATCTTTCTTAGGGGAGGATCCTATGCCTCATATCTCACGAAGGGATTTTGCCTTCCAAACATTTCTCACATTTGCCTCAGTACAGCGCGTGCGCAGTGCCCAGAGGAACAGAGACATTCCCATTGCTCTGTACGTTTTGACTTATCAAGCTTACAGAACAGATTGCATGATTGTTTTGCTGCTGCTTGCTGATGAAATTTGTGCTTATAGCAAGAGAAGAGAAAGTAATGAAACTGCTGACTAGTCTAAGGAAGCAAAACCCCAAATTCAGAGGACTAAATCTGTTCAGCTAATAAGTAACTACTTGCCAATCATCTTCTAAATTTTATTTTTGTTTAACTATGTTATAAAAAATGTATCAATTAGGGCATTTTGGTTGCTTTTAAAATTTTGGTAAGAATAAAGACAGTGATTATGAATTATTACATGCCTGGAAATTTTTTTTAAAAAAAGATGCGTCTATTAAGAGTGTAAGCCTAGTTTCAAAGTTATAACTTTCTTATTTATGTTTAAGGTTCTAGCATCTTGGACAGAGCTGTTATTGAACACAATTTATTGTCTGCAAGCAAATTATATAATAATATTACCTTTGAAGAACTTGGAGCCCTTTTAGAGATTCCTGCAGCTAAGGTATTTTCTTATTTGCAATACATAAAAAGGAAGTTAAGAGACTAAATCATTGATATAAAGAGAAAATAAAATACATACAGTTGGACCTCAATATCTGTGGATGAAAAACTTGTGGCTATGGAGGGGGCCAGCTGTATTCATTGTACTACTCCATTTTATGTAAGGGTCTGGAGCCTCCATAGATTTTGGTATCCAGGGCCCTCATGGAACCAACCCCCCATGGGCTGATATTGAGTGATGACTGTAATTGGTAAATATTGGCAGCTGTGACAAAAACATACATAAAAAGCCTCAGATAAATGGAAATAAATTATTTGAGTGTTAAAATAGTGCTATAATGGAATTAATTGTCTATGGTTTTGTATTTTTTTAAAGTTGTAATTTATGGTAAAGTAACCTAGAATGAAAATCTTAAAGGGGTTCCAGGTTATGATTCCCATTTTGTAAGAATATCTTTGTTTCATATCTGTTCAGATCCTCTTCATAGTGGTTTCTGATTTTTAACATTTGCCTCAATTCTTTTTCCTGCCCTCTAATGACTATGGTAATATGCTAAGCTATTCTATTGTAACTTCTGTGGTTGATTTAACTTAAGAAGTTGCCTGTGTTATTAGGGAGTTGATTTCATTCTTAGTCATGATAAAGTTTGGCTGGCTGTGTATAAATTCTGGAAAAGTTCCAGTATTATTTAGAGGGCATTTCAGGTGTCATCTACAAAACATTCTTTTGATTTTAAATAACATAAAAGCAAGCAATCAACCTTACTTTTACTAACTTGTAGACCTTGAAGTCATGTAATTATGGTCACATCCCCTTTTATCTGTTAGAAAATACTAAATTAAAATTTCACTAACACAATGCCTTTACATGTATGCATTTATTATACAGTAAAGGCAGTGGAACAATTTTGGAACCAGGGCTTTAGTTACCATTAATAGATGGCTTTCTTCTTCAACTTTGAGGTATGATTCCTTGCCGAGACTAAGGGAAGTGAATATATTTTTAGCAGTAATTGCTAGTCACAGTCTGTTCAGGAATGAATTAGGGTTGATTATGAACATGATCAGAGTTACCATAATGACTGTCACAGCCCAGTTTCCTTAACAGACAGTAAACATGAAGTATGTCTTTAGGAATTAAGAGGGCCTTCTGCTCCCCTTTAATTGTCTTTTAAATCCTTTCATTTCTCTCTTAAATTTGAACACTCTTCCTCCTTTCAGTTTTTCCTTCAAAAAAATTACTGTCTTAAATAGTCTTGGGATGATAAACAATGTGAAAACTGAAATGAAATAGAATAAGAAAAGCTACGGATTTTTTTTGAGGTGTGGATCCCAGAGAGAAGAATAATTGTGAGTTTGATTTTGAGCAGAGAGAAAAATTGCTAAGAGGGCTAGGTGCTTGTTCAAAATCTTACAAGAGAAACAGATCCCAGTTAACGTAAAATAATGAATTGTATGCGGAAAGAATTGGGGGATTAAATAGTCAGATTTCCAAGATTTGCTCTTGTAATGAACGGCAGATGAACACATACGCAAGGCTTAGTGATGGTCAGCTAACCCAAGAGCTTTCAATTCTGTTGATGAGCATATGTGAATAACTTGCTATGATAATTAAAATGTCTAAGAGTTTTTTTTTTTTTTTTTATACAGGCAGAAAAGATAGCATCACAAATGATCACAGAAGGACGTATGAATGGATTTATTGATCAGATTGATGGAATAGTTCATTTTGAAAGTAAGAAGTTTTGCTTGGTTATAGCATAATGAAATGACAGTGTTGTGTATTTGTGATTAAAACATGCTGAGCAATTGCCGAGCATCTTCCTTTGACCCGGAGTCTTACTACTGGAATGAACTTATTTCCCAAAGAAATTGTTGTTGTTCAGCCACTCAGTTGGGTCTGACTCCTTGCGACCCCATGGACTGCAGCACGCCAGGCTTCCCATCCTTTACCATCAGCAGGAGCTTGCTCAGACTCATGTCCATTGGGTCGGTGATGCCATCCAACCATCTCATCCTCTGTCATCCCCTTCTCCTCCTGCCTTCAGTCTTTCCCAGCATCAGGGCCTTTTCCAGTGAGTCTGTTCTTTGCATCAGGTGGCCAAAGTATTGGAGCTTTCCTTTAGGATTGACTAGTTCGATCTTGCAGTCCAAATGCAAGGAGAAAAAATTGAAACTGGGATTGTTATATTCATTCATGTACTCACCAAACATTTATTGACTACATACCATGTGACGGGTGTGTAGAAAAGACAGTTGCATTTCCTACAACAGCTCACTAAACTGATGGAGGCAGACAGAAAAGTAGATCTAGTGACTTTCTCATTTATCTTAATACCTCCTCAGCCCCTCTTCCCGCCTCATTTGTGCCCTGGACCTTACTGTACCAGAACCATTCTGCTTGGATAGTGTAACTTGAAATATCCCACTCTGGGCATGGCCTTTCCCCAGCCTTTCTAGTGGTCTTTCTCAGGTACGTCTGCTTTACCTCTTCCTTGACCGCACTGGAGCCTTTCATCTGTGACTTTGACTTTCTTCCTGTCATCCTAGCCCTTTAAGATTCTTTTAATTTATTATTTTAAAAAGTTACGTATATTTGGCTGTGCCAGGTCTCAGTGTGGTACGTGGGATCTGGGATCTTCAATCTTCATTGTGGCATGCAGGATCTTTTTATTATTTTTTTTAAGTTGCAGCATATGAACTCTTTAGTTGTGGCCTGTGGGAACTAGTTCCCTGACCAGGGATTGAACCCGGGTCCCCTGCATTGGGAGTACAGAGTCTTACCCACGGGACCTCCAGGGAAGTCTCCCTTTTTAAAGTTTTGCCATTCTTCCTATCCAGCTTCCTATCCAGTTCATGGTTCATCATTTCAGTTACTCTTTCACAGAGGCCCAGACCACTTGCCTGCTAACTCTATGTTCTTGCTGGCCAGCAGGTCTTCATCTTGAATGACCCCATCCTTCGGCTTTTCCAGGCCTGTCCTTGAGGAGCTAAACTAGGGTTGCTGGAGGAGAGTCAGAGTCCCAGATTGGTTGATACCACTTCAAATCCAGGTTCCTGGGTTCTCAACACTGCCTGGGACTCTTCATGCATTTCTCTAGTCCACTCTTTTTCCCTACTCTGCAGGGACTGTTTCAGATTTCAGTTTCCTAAATCTCTGACTTTTGTCCTCCTTCATTCAGGAGAAAACGGCATTTCTGGTTCACAGGGAGAAGGAAAAAAAGCTATTCATATGAAATTATCTTAACTTCTTTATCAGATTTATAAACTCCTAAATGTTAAATATAGATTGAATTCTGTCTTTTTCTTCTTTCGTGTTATACTGGAGATGGTTTCCATCTCTCTTTCTAGTTCTTCCACTTGGGATCCCTTCTCTGAACTCTACCACTCCCTACCCCCAAAAGAAATCTTCTTAAAGAACTTGAGCTTAGCAATTATTTTGTCCATTTTCATCCTCTTTTCCCCCCCTCTGTTGGCTTCTTTCTATCGATATTTAAACATACTGGGGTCTCTTCTGTTTTAGTAAAAATCCTTTTATCTTTCAGGCTTCATCTTGGCTTTACATCATATCAAATAGGGTTGACCGCTTACTCCTTTTTGATTGCCTCCCACCCTCTTGACTCCTGTCCTTCTCCTTCTTCACCCTGTTCTACTTCTCCTCCTTTTTCTCCAGGTATTCTTCCCAGCCATCTCTGTAGACTATTAAATGTAGACATTTAAATATTGGGGCTGCTTAGGACTTACTCCTCAGCCTTTTTCTCCTCGCTCTGCTGAGTTAACCTAGTAACCTAGTACCCTCTCATGTACTCCTATTGATCCATCTCTATGCAGACAATACTTAGATTTCTAGCGTAAATCTCTCTTCTGAGGCCTAGACTTAGAGGTTCTAATTGACAAGTAGGTGTTTCCCACCTGACTGCTTCGTGGGCGTCTCAGAAGAAACATACCCAAAACCACATTCACCATTTCCCCTCCATGCCTGCCTCTCTGAACAACCAACCAGCTATCCAGAACTGGAGTGTTCATTTTCTCCAGCACCCTTATCCTTGACCCCTTCTTTACTTTGCTGCCCAGAATCCTTTCAACTTTCTGTCTTATGTGTACCCACATACTTTTCTTCATTTGTTACTGTCACCAGTCTATTCTAAGCTCCCATACCCCCTTCTGGGCTTAAGAAATAGCCTCTTAACTTTTTCTCAAGTCTGCAATTGCTCCTTTCTAGTCCCATTGCCCTCCTATAGCCAGAGTGATCATGATCTTTGAAAAATGCAAACAGGCAGAAAAAAGAAAGAAAAACCAAATGATTCAATGTTACTCTCTTCCATTACATGCTAACTGAATGTAATTCCCCATTGAATTCCCAATTGAATGGCTTCCCCATTGCTTGTAGAGTAAAATTCTGCAGTCTCTTAGAGATCCACAAGGTCCTTAATGAATTTCTCGTTCCAGTCCAGCCCACAGGCTTTTTGTTTTCTCCAGCATTGTGAGTTCCTCCCCACATCAGACATTCCAAAATAGCCATCCTTTCACAGCCAGCCTCCCCACTCATCTTCTGTTTGTCCCCGTGTCTTAGTTTCAACAGCGTTAATCAATAATGATTTTCCTGACTCCTCAGTTTAGGAGTAGCTCTAAGTTATATGTTCCTGTCACCCTGAATTTCTTGCTAGCATTAATCATAATTATTTCCATTTCTGTAGCTCTTTGTCTAAATGCCTGTTTCTGTTACCAGCATTCAGCTTCCTAGTGATCAATATTAAGTGTTTCTTGTTCTCCATGGTATGTCCAACATCTTTTCCAGTGCTCTGCCTATTGTAAGTGGGAAATAATTATTGAATTAACAAATACAGTATATGATGAATAGTATAGCAGAGGGGTCACCAAGTAAAAGAGCAATTTATTTATTTATTTATTTTTTAAAAGAACAATTTAAATTAATGTTTGCTAACTTGATAGAATAGGGAATATTTTCCTTTCTAATTTCCTTAGATTAAAAAAATTGCAATGGTAAATCTGCTCTTATTAAGAAGTAAATTTACACCAATGACTAAAGGAAGAGTCCGTAATATCTTTTCAGTTTCTCTTGCATTCCTCTAACCCTACCTGTCTGGCACAGCTAGTATCAGTCTGAAATCTTGTCTGTCTTTCTACATGCTTGTAGAGACAAGTACAAAAAGGTAGATAGGGATTTTAAAAATGGCGTCATACTTTAATGTACATAGTATTCTGCAAAGTGGCTTTTTTTTTTTTTTAAGTTAATGTGCTGTGAACATATTTTCAAGTCACTAGATATGAAATCTAATTTATTTGTTTTAATAGTTGTGTAGTTATTTCATGGAGTTCAACTATTCACCTGCTGATAGACATTCAGTTGGTTTCCTTGTGCAGATCTTTAAATCCTGGGACACTTAGTTCTCTAGAACGAAGTCTCAGAAGTTGCATACTTTGATGCTTCAGAGGATATATGTATTTTGATTAATAGCTACTACCAGTTTGTTTTCCAGAGAGCTGTAGCCATTTACACTTCCACCAACATGGGAGAATGAATTTTTAACAACTAGATATTCTTTTTCTTTTTATCTTTTGCCAGTTGTTGGGGGGAAATACTACATTATTGTCTTACTGTGCATTTCCTTGGCACTGATGAAGTTTAAATCTTTCCATGTATTGGTCATTAGCATTTTCTTGTCTGTGAATTGATGTTATTTTTTCTTACACATTTCCATCCTTTCTCCTCCATACCTTTCCTATTTCAATGTTACAGATACTTTTGTCATTCTATCAGTTGTGTTTCTATTAGGCAATGTGTACCATAAACCCTAACCCCAGACACATTTAAAAGCTTTTTTTGCAGCCAAATATGTCCATTTTTAATTTTATGACTTTTGTGTTTTCTGTATTAATTAAGAAAGTCTCCTTCACTTTGGGGTTAAATTAATATTTAAATTTTATTTAATATTTTCTTTATTGTTTTATATTTACAAATTCAATCTGTAGTTCATTTTTGCATATAATTTTCAGTCGTGGTCTAGCTGTTTTTTTTTTTAAAGATAGATTGCCAATTATGTGTATATCATTTATGAAATAAAACATCCTTTCTGATCTTTGGAGTGTATTAGGTTTTAAATGGTGCTAGTTTTAAAGAAGCCAACTGCCAATGCAGGAAATGTGAGAGACGTGGATTTGGTCCCTGGGTCGGGAAGATCCCGTGAAGTAGGGCACGGCAACCCACTCCAGTATCATTGCCTGGAGAATCCCTTGGGCAGAGGAGCCTGGTGGGCTGCAGTCCACAGGGTTGCAAAGAGTCAGACACAACTGAAGTGACTCAGCACGCACACAGGTTTCACAAATTAATTTGGATCTCTTTTTGTACTCTTTTCAGTTCCATGGATCTGTAACAATATTAGGTAATAAATTTATCATAGATTCTACTGTTGATAAAGCAGACCCTGTCCCTCCACTACTATTTTTTAACTGAGTTGAGATGCACATATGTGGGATTAATCATTCCGTATCATTTAGTATGTTTACAGTGTTGTACAACCACCACCTCTGCCTGATTCCAGAACATTTTTATCTTCTCAAATGGAAGCCCCATGCTGCTTAAGAACTTAGTCCTCATACCTCTCTCTCTCCAGCCCCTGGCAACTAATTTCTGTTGTCTCTGTGGATTTACCTGTTCTGGATATTTGATATGAATGAAACCGTACAATATGTGACCTTTCGGCTTCTTTCACTTAATGTAGTGTTTTCAAGTTTCACTCATGTTATAACATGTAGTCAGAACTTTTTTCATTCCTTTTTAAGGCTGAATAATACTTAGTTGTGTAGATATACTATAATCTTGCTTGTTTTTAATTTTCAAAATTATTTTGGCTATTCTCAAACATCAGTTTTTCCATATTAACTTTAGTAATTTTATCTTGTTGAGGAAGCAAAACAGAGAAGGGGGGATTGTCTTGGAAATTTCTTTAAATTTATGTTTTAATAGAAAATGACTGATATTTTTAAGATATTACATCTTTCCAGCTGGAAATGTGATTTGTATCTACTCAAGTTATTTTATGTCCTTTATTAAGATTTTATAGTTTTTTTTCCCTTCATTAATTCTGTGCCCAAATTTGTAAATGTTGATGCTATTTTGGGTGGAACTTGCCCCATAGTTTTTCATTTCTAACTGCAGATTGCTGGTGTAGAGAAAAGCCTGCTAGATCGTGAGGTTTTTTGTTTGGAGTTTAAATATTAAAATATTCTTTACAGTCCAGTAGAGACAGTGTGGAGTAGATAAATAGACTTACTTTCCCCAGCAGGTGGCAGTGTCTTATGAAGGTATAAAGTGAAAGAAAGTGAAAGTCGCTCAGTCCTGCTTGGACTCTTTGTGACCCCACAAGACTATGCAGTCCATGGAATTCTCCCAGGCCAGAATACTGGAGTGGGTAGCCTGTCCCTTCTCCAGGGATCTTATGAAGGTATAAACTGAGTGACAAAAGCACTTCAGTGCTTTGACTTCGGTGAAGTCGCCTTATTGTTGTGGTTGAGGTTGTTTGGTTGGTTTTATTTTGTGTACCTTTGTTTTGTTTTATACTCTGTACCAGTGATTAGAGTACTTTTCTTAACTGTTGCATAATTAGCTTAATTTTAGCAGCCAAGAGTTTTGAAGTAAACTTTTAAAAATCAGTATTTCTGTATTTTGTCTTCTAACTCACGTTCACTATGGTTGCAAAGGAGTAACTTCAGCTTTGTACATTATTCCTTTTTTCTTTAGCACGAGAAGCCCTGCCAACATGGGACAAACAGATCCAGTCACTCTGTTTCCAGGTGAATAACCTGTTGGAGAAAATCAGTCAGACAGCACCAGAATGGACAGCACAAGCCATGGAGGCCCAGATGGCGCAGTGACTCCTTGCAGACCATCTGTGCACACTACATCTGTTTCCATGTTGTACGGATTCATTTCACTCTCTCAGAAACATTTGCATCATGACCTTACATATTTCAATCCCTTTTATGCTGGATTCTATTTAAAGAAGACATTATTAGAGCAGGAAGTACAAGCATTTAAAAGTACGTAGTTCCCATTTATTCAGGGTCTCTGTGTATCAAGCTAACTCAGATGTTTTGAAAGCTTTTTCTTTAAACAAAGTAAGTGAAATAACTGTGGCTAAGAAGTTTGGGATTTGTGATAACTTTGTAGTCATGTAAAACTTAAGCGCATTGTGCCTCTCCACATGTGGTTATTCTAATAAATGGAGAAGTGAGCCAAATAAAAGTAGTAGTTTGTTTTTAATTAGTGAATAGTGTTTTGTTCCTTTTCCATTTCACTTAAAAGCAGACAATTATTTGTCCCTTATGCAAGAAGTGAGAAGATAAACCAAAAAGCCTCTTCCCTAGGTATTCACATTCACAGAGCCAAGAGTCAGCACGTGAAATACCTATACCAAGTCTGAGAGCACACAGTGGGGAATTTTTTATTTAAAGAAAGATCAGCAAAGACTCCTCAGAATCATTCTGGCCTCCCTTCATAGAGAAAATGGGGAAGGACTTTCAAAAAAGAGTTTGTAGGCAACTACCCGTTTCAACTCAAACATGTAAGGAGCTCAAGTAGTCACTCCATCCTCACAGCAAGAAAAGGTTTAACAGGTGGAAAAAAATCCATTCCTTTTCTTAGATCCACGAGAGAATTGAGGTCACAGGGCACACCACCACTCCCCAAACTGGAGAAATAAACAGAGTCACAGTAGAGGTCAGCTTACCAGGAGCAGACCAGCTTGGGCCAGCAACTGGTAAATAGTGAGATGGTAACTTTGACAAATTACTGGAGGCTAACTATGGACTTTTTCCTTGGAAGGAAAGTTATGACCAACCTAGATAGCATATTATAAAGCAGAGACATTACTTTGCCAACAAAGGTCCGTCTGGTCAAGACTATGGTTTTTCCCATGGTCATGTATGGATGTGAGAGTTGGACTGTGAAGAAAGCTGAGTGCCGAAAAATTGATGCTTTTGAACTGTGGTGTTGGAGAAGACTCTTGAGATTCCCCTGGATTGCAAGGAGATCCAACCAGTCCATACTAAAGGAGATCAGTCCTGGGTGTTCACTGGAAGGACTGATGCTGAAGCTGAAACTCTAGTACTTTGGCCACCTGATGCGAAGAGCTGACTCATTGGAAAAGACCGTGATGCTGGGAGGGATTGGGGGCAGGAGGAGAAGGGGACAACAGAGGATGAGATGGGTGGATGGCATCACCGACTCGACAAACATGGGTTTGAGTAGACTCCGGGAGTTGGTGATAGACAGGGAGGCCTGGCGTGCTACGATTCATGGGGTCGCAAAGAGTCAGACACAACTGAGTGACTGAACTGAACTGAACTGACTGAACCATGGATTAGGGCTTCTGTGGTGGCTCAGTGGTAAAGAATGCCTGCAATGCAGGAGATGTGGGTTTGATCCCTGCTTTGGAAAGATCCCCTGGAGAGGGAAATGGCAATCTACTCCAATATTCTTGCCTGGGAAATCCCATGGACAGAGGAGTCTGGTGGGCTGCAGCCCATGGGGTTGCAAAAGAGTTGGACATGACTTAGCAGCTAAACAATAGCAATAAGTTTGGATTGGCAGGACAGTTAAAACCCCCTGGCACTCCAGGAAGTTATCATGATTAAGATGAGGGATCCCAGGGGAGGAGAAAGCAACTATTTTGAAATACTTCCAGATCATTTTCCATGACAAAGGCCTACCCTCTGAAGGAAATTACTCTACCAAGGCCTTATCTGATCTGGGGAAAAGCCCGCTGGATAATTTCAGTCCCTGTTAGCCTACTTGTGACATGACTTAGCAACTAAACAATTTTTTTTTTGGCCTTGTGTCATGGGAGAAGAGATACAGTCTAAGAAATATTTCTAAAGGTCACAGCCCAGGGACCTAGGCTAAAGAAAGGACAGAGATAACAAGATAATTGAATGTTCTCCACACCCTTCCACCATGACAAAATTCCAGTGTAGTATCTGTGAATTATGACTAAGAGTTCCAAGTCAGGCTCTTTAAGAGAATTCCTAGGGGGAAAAACACAACAGAGAAGAAGACAAGAAAAATAAGAGGAATCAAGCCTCCACCTTGATTAAACTTAACAGCTATAGAAAATGTAAAGTGCTGCCTAGCTCCTATCCAGATTAACATAAAACCTTATACTAGAAGCCTGATCGCCTCAGTTCATGTTTCCTGATACATCATGTCTGGCCTCCAAACAAAAAATTACAAAGGATGATAAAAAGCAAGAAAAAAAACAACATAATTAGAAGACACAAATCAAGCATAATCAGACTCAGACATGGCAGAGACGTTGAAATTCTCAGAAGTTTAAAGCAGTGATGTTTAATTTGCTAAGGGCTCTCATGGGAAAAGTAGACAACATGTCAAAGACAGATGTGTAGTGTAATCAGATTGAAATTTCAAAACTATAAAATTTTAGAAATACATATAATTGATACACTAAGAAAGGATGGAGAAAATGGAATCACAATATTTTTAATTAAAACCAGAGCATTAACAACAAAAAATGTGAGGCAAAAACTGATAGAACTGCAAGGAGATATAGATGAGTCCACTATACTTGAAAACTTCAGCACCATTCTGTCAGCAGTGGACAGATTGAGCAGGTAGAAAATTACTAAGTACGTAGTTGAACTCAACAGCACCATCAATCAACTGGATCTAATCTGATATTTCTAAACCACATCTAACAACAGAACACTCAAGCTCACAGAGAACATTCCCCAGAGCAGACCGTATCCTGGGTCATAAAACACACCTCAACAAGTTAAAAAGAATAGAAATCATAAAATGTGTGCTCTCTGACCACAATGAAATGAAACTGGAAATAACAGAAAAGTAGCTGGAAATTTCCTCAAAACTTGGAGATTAAACAACGTACTTCTAAATAACATGCAGATTAAAGAAGAAATCTCAAGAAGAATTTGAAAATATTTTGAGCTAAATGAAAATACAACTTATCAAAATTTGTGGGATGCAGTGCATGTGTTAGGAAAGAAGAAAGATCTAAAATCAATAATTTAAGCTTCCACAAGAGGAAACCAGAAAAAAAGAAAATTAAAATCCAAAGTAAGCAGAAGGGATGAAATAATAAAAATCAGAGTAGAGTGTAAATCAGTGAAACTTGAAAACGGGAAGTTAATAAGAGAAAATCAATGAAATCAAAGCCCTTTTCTCTGAAAAAATGAATAAAATGGTTGACTCTAGCCAGATAAGGAGAAGACACAAATTACTAATATCAGAAATAAAGGGGGTCATCACTACAGATCCTATGAAGATTAGAGGAATAATGAAGGAAATATTATAAATAGCTCTATGCTGACAAATTTGATAACTTAGATGATATGGACTAATTCTATGAGAGATATAATCTACCAAATTCTCACAAAAAACAGTCTGAATAGGCCTATAACTATTAAATTTTTTAAATCAATGATTAATAACCTTCTATAACAGAAAGCACTGGGCCCCGATGAGTTCACTAGTGAATTTTATCAAACATTTAAGGAAGAAATCACACCAATTCTCTACAATCTCAGAAAATAGAAGCATAGAGAACACTTCTTCATTCATTTTTTTTTAAGGCAAGCATCATCCTTCCACCAAAGCCAGATAAAGATATTACAAGAAAGGAAAACTGCAGTTCTGTATCTATCATGAACATAGATGCAAAAATTCTTAACAAAACATTAGCGAGTCAAATCCAGCAACACATAAAAAATTATATGCCGTGACCAAGTGGGATTTATTCCAGGTGTATAAATTGGTTCAACATTAAAAAATCAATTAATGTAGCTCATCACATCTATAAGCTGTGGAAGAAAAGTTCTTTGGTCATACCAATAAATAGAGAAAAAGCATTTTTATAAAACCCAACACCTATTCATGATAAAAAATTTCAACAAGCTAGAAATACAGAGGAATTTCCTCAATTTAATAAAGAATATGTACAAAAACCCCATAGCTAACTTCATAATGATGAGAAACTAGATTGCTAGATTCTTTCCCCTAAGATCAGGAATAAGGCAAAGCTGTCCACTCTCACCACTCCTATATTTTTGGCTGTGCCTGGGGGCTTGTGGAATCCCTCACCAGTTATTGAACCTGCACCCTTGGCACTGAAGGCAGAGTCCTAACTACTGGACTACCAGGGAATTCCCTCACCACTCTTATTGAACATTGCATTATAGTCCTGGGTGATGCCGTAAGACCAGAAAAGAAAGTTAACCTTTAAATACAGATTGGCTGCAGATGGTGACTGCAGCCATGAAATTAAAGACGTTTGCTCCTTGCAAGGAAAGCTATGACCAACCCAGAGAGCATATTAAAAAATGGAGACGTTACTTTGCTGACAAATGTCCATATAGTCAAAGCTATGGTTTTTCCAGTAGTCATGTATGGATGTGAGATTTGGACCATAAAGAAAGTGCCAAAAAATTAATGCTTTTGAACTGTGGTGTTGGAGAAAACTCTTGAGAGTCCCTTGGACTGCAAGGAGATCAAACCAGTTGATCCTAAAGGAAATGAGTCCTGAATATTCATTGGAAGGACTGATGCTGAAGCTGAAACTCCAATACTTTGACCACCTGATGCATAGAAGTGACTCCTTGGAAAAGACCCTGATGCTGGGAAAGATTGAAGGCAGGAGGAGAAGGGGACGACAGAGGATGAGATGGTTGGATGGCATCACCAACTCGATGGACATGAGTTTGAGCAAGCTCTGGGAGTTGGTGATAGACAGAAAAGCTTGGCGTGCTGCAGTCCATGGGGTCGCAAGAGTCGGACACAACTGAACAACTGAACTGAACTCAACTGGGAAGGAAGAAATAAAACTATCTCTGTTCACAGTTGACATGATTATCTATGTAGAAAATCTCAAGGAACCAGAAGAAAAAATTCTTGCAACTAATAAGCAGTCATAGCCAAGTTGCAGGATATGAGATTAATATACAAAAGTCAGTAGATTTCAGGACTTCCCTGGTGGTCCAGTGGTTACGAATCTGCCTTCCAATGCGGGGTTGCAGGTTTGATTCCTGGTCCAGGAACTAAGATCCCGTGTGTCGTGGGGCAACTAAGCCTACACGCTGCAACTACTGAGCTCGGTGCCACAACTAGAGAAGCCCACACAGTGCAGTGATAGATCCTGTGTGCCGCAACTAAGACCCAGCACAACCGGATAGATATGTTTTAAAGGTCAATTGCTTATATATAAGCAATGAGCATTTGGAATTGGAAATTTGAAATAAGTATGTGTGTTTGAAGTAGGGAAAACAGGAAATTTGGAGAGTGAAAACATGGTGGGAGAATAGGCTAAAGAGGTAGACTGAGGTTACATCGTGAAGGATCAGGGAAATTTTTTTTAGGATGTTTACAATTTTCTCAAGGCAAGCAGTGTACAAGGATGGACTGGGGAGAAAGCAATGGGAGCTGGAGTTACTAGAGCTGAGAAACTAACTCAGGAGCTATAAACATGAATCTCAAAAGACGTAATGTGGGCTTGGACTACATTCTTGGCAGTGGAGACAAAGAGGAGAGGACAGAGTAATTCATTCAATAATTGATCTCTTCAGTTCAGTCGCTCAGTCGTGTCTGACTCTGCGACCCCATGGACTGCAGCACGCCAGGCTTCCCTGTCCATCACCAATTCCCGGAGGCTACTCAAACTCATGTCCATTGAGTCGGTGATGCCATCCAACCATCTCATTCTCTGTTGTCCCTTCTCCTCCTGCCCTCAATCTTTCCCAGCATCAGGGCCTTTTCCAGTGAGTCAGTTCTTGGTATTAGGTGGCCAAAGCGATTTGCGTGTGTATCTACTAGATGTCAGGCATTTTTCTAGGCACTGTAGATATAGGAACAAATAAAACAGATCATCCACTAGGGTTATCAAGTGGAGTTTAAGTGACAGAAGTTGGTGTCTGAGTAGATGTGAGGAGAAGGGAGAAGGGTGTGATGAGACAATTCAGGTTTCAACGGTATCTAGATTTATTACCTTGAAAACCTGGGTAGTGAAATCGTTTGACCTGTTGGATAGAGAATGGGTAGGGGAAAACCAAGAAGCACTTGTTTTGTAGGCAGTGGAAGAGACATTCTGAAGATCAATAGTACAGAAGAAACTAGAAATACAGTCCTCCTTGGTATATAGGAGGCATTTGAAGCTATGAGAATAGATGATTCTAAAAAGGAAATGGCAACCCACTCCAGTGTTCTTGTCTGGAGAATCCTAGGGGCGGCAGAGCCTGGTGGGCTGCCGTCTATGGGGTCGCACAGAGCCGGACACGACTGAAGCGACTTAGCAGCAGCAGCAAGAAGACTATGCGGAGAAGCCAACGGCACCCCACTCCATTACTCTTGCCTGGAAACTCCCATGGACAGAGGAACCTGGTAGGCTGCAGTCCATGGGTCACTAAGAGTCGGATACGACTGAGCGACTTCACTTTCACTTTTCACTCTCATGCATTGGAGAAGGAAATGGCAACCCACTCCAGTGTTCTTGCCTGGAGAATCCCAGGGACGGAGGAGCCTGGTGGGCTGCGGTCCATGGGGTCACACAGAGCCGGACACGACTGAAGCGACTTAGCAGCGGCAGTAAGAAGACTATGAGGTGTGAAAGGAGTGGACCCAGGATAGAACTTGGCAAAACACCTACATCTATAAGGCAAGTGAAAAAAGGGGGCAAAGGACTCAAGTTTGAGTGCCTATTAAGTTCCAGGTGGTTTTACATTTTTTCTCACTGAAATTTCACAATATACTTATAGTGAAATACCTACTTACAGTAGATATTTCTACTAATAGTTATTTTTACTTATAATAGATATTTCTACTGGTCTAAAGGTTGCCTTCCCCCACCCTCCACCCCAACAAATGAAATGGACTCAGGAGTGTAGGGGGAGAAAGAAAGGAAATTAGGAAGTGAGATTTTCAGCAGGGCAAAATGTTGCAGAGGATAAACAGGACAAGAAATGTGAAAAAAAGAAATGATTGCTTCACACGTTTATCTATCAGTATTTAACCAAAATGGAATCATATTGAATTTGACAATTGAATTTTTATTACTTGCTTTGATACCTCATATGCAAAAGAGAAAATCAATAACACAACAATGAAACCATCAAGTATGCAGTTGGGAAGCAGAACCTAGTGCATTGTTGCTTTGTCAGCATTAATAATGCTTGTAAATAACACGAAAAGGAGGGAAAGCGTTGGTTAAATGTACTGTAAGTGTCTTAGAACAGGGGTCCCCAACCTCTGGAATGTAATGCCTGGTGATCTGAGGTGGAGCTGATGTAATAATAATAGAAACAAAGTGCATAATAAATGTAATGTGCTTGAATCATCCAGAAACCATCCTTCCCTCTCCCTCCTCCCCCGGCCCCACCCCACCCCACCCCTACCCCCAGCCCCCATTCATGGCAAAATTGTCTTCCATGGAACCGGTCCCTGGTTCAAAACGGTTGGGGACCACTGACTTAGAATAGTTGTCTGTAGTCTTTTTCTCTCTCTCTTAAACTTCTTAGATGAAAGAGAGCTGAATTGCTGTGGACCAAAATCTCCTGTTAGGAAAACAAACTATAAGAACAAAATTATGATATTGGCCCTTGGAATTGACTGATGACAGGAAGACATTTTATTGAGAGCAAAGAACTGTAAAGAATCATGCTTGTAAAATCTTTTATTTGATTATATTTTAAAATGTAATACAGAATTTATAAGCTGGAAAACTTAATAGCAAGGAGAAACTACGCTGGACCATTTGGCAAAACTAAGGGATAACACTCCTTTGAAATAAAAGTTCAGTTTTTTTTAAACCCCACTGACTGTGATTAAAAATATCAATTATATTTCAATTGCAGAAAGTGGAAAAGCTGAAGAGGTGTTGAGCTCTTCACTGGGTCAGGAGAGCGACCACAGAAGACAGGGGGAGAAAGGAGCTCTTCACCTACGAGGGACACAAAAAAAATAAGGTTAAATTTTCTCAATCTGCTTTTTAATTTTTAATAAAGATTTAATTTTAGAATCATTTTAGATTTATAGAAAAGTTGCAAAGAGAGTTCCCATATAACTGCACCAGTTTCCCTACTGGCTAGCATCTTACTATGGTAGGTGTATCACAACTAATGAACCAATGTTGATAGATTATTGATCAAAGACTGTCCTTTATTCAGATTGCCCAGTTTTTACATAATGTCCCTGTGCTGTTCCAAGATCCCATTCAGATAGCATATTACCTCTACTCATTGTTTCCTTAAGCTCCTCTAAACTGTGACTGCACATTTCTCGTTTCTGATGACCTTGACAGTTTTGAGGAGAATCTGCCTTAATTTTTGTATTTTGCAGAATGGGCCTCAGGGTTTTTGTCTGATGTTTTTCTGATGGTTAGACTGGAGTTGTGGGGTGTCGAGAGGAAGACCACAGAGGTAAAGCACCAGTTTCATCACATCATTTTAGGGGTACATGCTATCAACAGGACACCACTGATGATGATAACTAGCTAAAGTAATTTTGTCTGGTTTTTCCACCTGGTTAGTCTTCCAAGGTTATTCCCGCCTCCCCTTCCCCTTTTCATACTGTACACTTTGAAAGTCGCTATGCAAACCATACTTAAGAAGTGGGAAATAATGCTTTCTTTCCTTACAGGAGGCATACCTTCATTAATTATGTAAAATTCTGTACTTCTGGGAAATCTGTCTATTTTCCCTTTTTAGTTGGTTCTTATACCTCTTTGCCTCAGTCTGTTTTTAACATAAATCACATTATTCTTTAATCTTTATCTTTTGATTCTCCCATTACAGATATTTGGATATGTAAAGTTTTATTGTCAATGAATAACGTAGGGTCCAAGCTGATGAGCAAGAGTCAGGACCACCAAGATATTTTACATCAAACCAGCTTAAAAATTCAGAGAGATAGTTTCCTTGAAGTTAAAAAAAAAAAAAAAAAAAGCTCAGATGCCAGGATTTATGTATGTGTGGATAGCTCTTAATATTTTATCCAAATTGTCTCATGTGTTTATTTAAACAGTGTTGAAATGATGTAAGGCCACCTCTGCTTCTGACCTTACCCTGTCCAGTCTGTGTACATACCATTACCAGGTTAATTTTTCTAAAACATAACTCTACATATGTTACTCCTTTACTTACAACCTAAAATAATTCCCCTGCCTGAATGCTAAGTTGCTTTAGTCGTGTCTGACTCTTTGTGACCCTATGGACCGTAGCCCACAAGGCTCCTCTGTCATGGTATTCCCCAGGCAAGAATATTGGAGTGGGTTGCCATGCCCTCCTCCACGGGATCTTCCTGACTCAGGGACTGGACCTGTGTCTCTTATGTCTCCTGCTTTGGTGGGCAGATTCTTTACCACTAGGGCCACATGGGAAACCCCAAAATAACTCCCCAGTGCTTACCAAAAAAAAGCCCAGATCATTAGCCTAGTATTCATGACACTGTAGTAAAACATTTCATTTCTCATTATTTTCCCCCTTATGTGTTCCTGCCAAGAGGAACCTAAACTCATAAATATGTTTTTTCCTCTTTTTGCCTCTGTAGTTTCATTGGGCCTCCCTGGAGGCTCAACCGGAAAGCATCCATCTGCAGTGCAGTAGCCATAGGAGACGTAGGTTCGATCCCTGGGTTGGGAAGCTCCCCTGGAGGAGAGCATGGCAGCCCACTCCAGTATTCTTGCCCGGGGAATCCCATGGACAGAGGAGCCCGGTGGGCTACGGTCTGTAGGGTCGCAAAGAATCAAACATGACAGAACGCCCTAGCATAGCACAGCACATAGTTTCATTCATGCTGCTGTTGAGAGGCAACACCCATTTCTATTCATTAAATTCCCATCTTCAGTCAGAAATCTTCTGTTGGTCCCATCTGATCTATTTCTACCCTTGTCCACCCCGCGCTGTGCCCTGGGAAGCTGACCTGTGTACCCTAGCAACACCATCCTTGTCTCTGCCTTCCTGGTGGGTTCAGCCAATGGGAAGCCCAGAAGGACGTCAGAACGTGAGGTCAGGGCGCCTTCCCCGGTGACTGCTTCCTGCGGGGCTGCCCTGGGCTGCTCAGGCCCGCTCAGGGCAGCCATCATACAGCTTTCTCCTTTGGGATTCTAGTCACTGCCCCCTCCCCTCCTCCAGAGGCCCGGGGCTGGTCACGGCTCCCATCTCCTGTCTCCTCCCGCCCACCCTGCAGGTGGTTTCATTAAATCCTTCTCTTCCCACAGCTTGGGTGCCACATATTTCCTCTTGCGACCCTGATGCTCACTTCCTCTTCAGAATCAAAAACCACTTCTTTCAAGAAACTTTCACTTGTACGTCTCACAGAATATCATCTTTTCTACCTCTGAGCATAAAATAGCACTTTGTCTAAAGGCATTGGTCAAAGTTTACGTTTTATTAATGCTGTTTTTTGGAGTATAAAGTCTCAAAGGACAAGAGGACAAGAGGACCAACTTATTTCCTTTTGTTCCCCCAAATCCTAACAGTGTCCCACACGGTACTAGGTACTTGAGACATTATGTGCTACACACATGAATATTTAAAAATGTACCTTCCAAGAGTTATGTTTGTTAAACTATACAGAGTTCTCATTCACTTGAGAAAGGAAGTGGAATTTTTGCAAAGAATGGGAAAATTAATGTTTTCTTCCCATACTCAAGATATGTTCTATAGAAGATCATCAAAATCATGTTGATTTCTACTTTACTACATCCTTGATAGCTAATTCTGAGAATCTTGGAAGAAAGAGTTGAAAAATAACTTGATTGAATTTCAGATGATGACATTCTACATAACATTTCCAAATATTCTATATAGTATTCCATCTCTTTCAAAGTCTACCATCTCCAATAAGACTTTTCTGTTTAACCTCACTTCAAGTATTGATATGCTTTATGCCACAATCAATCCAAATTTATGTAACATAATTTTCACTTGCTGTACTACTTCGTAATTATTTACCAGTTTCTTTTGTCAGTTTGTTTGTATTAGGAGGGAGCATGTATTCACTACTTTTGTATCTCACCACACTCTTGTATTTTATATATATATATATATATATATATATATATATATATATATATACATGCTTTTGCAAGTGGTGTTTCATTAATAGACCACTAGAATTCTGAGAAGTCTAGAAAAGCCATCCCTTTATTTATAAAAATACAGTTTCAAAATATAGAGTTATGAACTGAATGTTTGTGTACCGCTCCCCAAACTGGGATATTGAAACCCCAACCCCCAATGTGATGGTATTAGGAGATGGAGCCTTTGGGAGTTAATAAGGTTTAGATGAGATCATGAAGGTGAGGTCCCCATGATGAGATTACTATCCTCATAAGAGGAAAGACCAAAACACTTTCTCTCTCTAGTCTTTGAAGACACAACAAAAAGGTAGCCAACTGCAAGCTAAGAAGAGCACCCTCTCCAAGAAACTGAACTGGCTCATACCTTGATCTTGGACTTCCCACCATCCAGAAGTCTGTGAGACATAAGTTCCTGATGTTTAACCTGTTCAGGCCATTTTGTTATAGTAGCTTGAACAAACCAGTACAGCTATCTTCTTCATAAGAAGAAATCAAAATCTATCTTTCTATTAAGATAACATTTGAAAGACTTAAAGAACTGCTATTATTGAATTATTGTTCAAAATAATACTTTGTTTACAAAGCCCTTAATTACATTTCTAAACATTCACAGATTCTGGGACTTACCATTGATTCTTTTTTTAGAAAGTGCGATTGGCTCTCCTTCTGTTGATGTCTCTCTTGATTTGGCAAAGAGAACACAGAGGACAGCAAAGGGTCACCATGTAGTCATCACAAATGGATCCCTGTTGGAAAATAGAAAAGAAACAGAAGTGTAAAAATTCACCTATGTGGAAATAAAGGCTCGTGGGTTTTCAAGACATTTTGAAGAGAAGCAGAAATCGCTGATGCTTTGAATTTGAAGTTGGGATGGATACATTCAGGAAAACATTAGCTGATTTATCCACATAACTCCTGTCTCTTTTTATCACATCAAATGTTTTCCTGCACTTTGTAATATTGAAAATAGAAGAAATCCAACCAGGGGCTTCCCTGGTGGTTCAGTGGTAAAGAATCCACCTGCCAATGCAGAAGACCCAGGTTGGATCCCTGGTCTGGGAAGATCCCACATGCTATGGGGCAACTAAGCCCCTGTACCACAACTATCGAGGCCACACTCTGGACCCCAGGAACTGCAATTACTGAGTCCATGTGCTGCAACTACTGAAGTCCATGCTCTCTAGAGCCGGCGCTCTGCAACAAGAGAAGCTACTGCAGTGAGAAGCCCACACACTGCGTAGCCCCCGTGTGCCGCAACTAGAGAAAAGCCTTCTCAGGAACAAGGACCCAACACAGCCAAAAAAAAGTAAATACATAAAATTTAAAAAAGGAAAAAGAGTCCATGAGGCAAAAGAGGCAAAAGATTAAAGAGAGGTGAAAGATTGGAAAAAAAAAAAAAAAAGAAAGAAAAGATCCAACAAACTATCAAAGGAAGGTAAAATAAACAGTTTCAGGAAGTAAAATCTCAAAATTCTTTTCTCCTATACCCTTTCCCTGCATCAGGAAGCTCCTAGAGGGTGCCCCCACCAGAATGAAGAAGCAAACTAAGAAAGAAGAGAATGTGGGGTATAAGAAACCAGAACCTAACATGCAGGACTGGTTAAAGGAATCCCCAGGTCAAGATGATGGAGATGGCAGGGCGGAAGCAGAGCATGAGGAATGGAAAACTGGTTCAAAGGGTAGCAGGTCACGGAGTGATTTCATCAAAAAGATGAAGATGATAGGATGTCTGTGTGATGTTTAGGGAAGAGATTTAGAAAACTGGAAAGAGTTTGGGATTGGATTACTTCTAAGTAAATGGAAAACTCCTAATGAAAAAGTCAAGAGTTATTAATAGTAGGAAAAACTAAGTTTAGTAGAAAAGGCAATCATTGTTCATTACACAATTCAACTCAGCTCTGAAGAGCAAATATAGGTGTCATAATGTAAATGCTAAATATGGACTTAGCCAAAATTATATATAATCATATTGGAGGGGGGCTTCCCTTGTGGCTCAGCTGGTAAAGAATCCACCTACAATTTGGGAGACCTGGATTTGATCCCTGGATTGAGAAGGTCCCCTGGAGAAGGGAAATGCTACCTACCCCGATATTTTGGCTTAGAGAATTCCATGGAGTGTATAGTATATGTGCTGCCAAAGCGAGCACTCCATGGACTGTATAGTCCATGGGGTCGCAGAGAGTTGGACAAAACTGAGCAACTTTCACTTCATATATTGGAGGGAGTTGGGTAGGGGTAGAGTGCATGTCCGTGGTGCAGAAGGGGGAGAAAACAGAACTAAATTCTCATCTTCCATGATGGGAGGCCCCTAGACAACGCCCCCAAATGAACAGTCAAAAGGTAGCAATACAAGTCTACAATTTGGAGATATGGAGGAAAACGGCTCTGGGAAAGAGGAAATGGGGAATAGAAGTTTGGGGACTACTATTTTTCTCAACAAACCTTGTAAATTAGGTAATGTTAACAACTATGTGCTTGCAGAGCTTTGTTAAATAACATTCAAGCCGCACTAGAAAAAAGGGCTGGGGGGACTTAGTGAGCCAGAAATCTTCCGAAATTTTTGAAAAAAAAAAATGAAGCAGATGGGATTATGTTGATGGAGAAAAGTAAAACAGAACTCAGGAACATGAAACTTAACATAATCAGGGGCACCGCGTTAGATAAACCCCAAACCTAAACCTGTGAGATCAGAAAGGAGGAAGGAACAGGCTGGGGAATGAAAGACGGGAGGTTAACTGAAGCCAGCTTTTGTGGCTGGGCCAGCCCAGAACGGCCAGCTGCGGCCTTGCCTGGGGCACAGTGCAGAGCAGTTTAACGGACAACCTCATGTGGGCTTTGGGGCCCCAGCAAAGAAGAGGGGTGAGATAAGTGGGGAGCTATTCACCCATTGCATAAGAGGCCAGGCTCCCAAGGACTCACCACAAAAGTGTTAAGAGAAATAGTAAGAAGTAAAGACATTTTAGCACAGCAGAGACATCTAAATCATTCCCACCGATGAGACAGGCAAATTGTTCTATGTTTCCTATTCATCAAATGTTAATTTTTCCTACTTTTTTTTTTTTGGCTGAATAGACCTTTCCTGGTTCCCTTTGTTCCCTTTGCTGTGCTGTGCTTAGTCACTCAGTCGTGTCCGACTCTTTGCGACCCCATGAACTGTATAGCCTGCCAGGTTACTCTGTCCATGGGGATTCTCCAGGCAAGAATACTGGAGTGGGTTGCCATGCCCTCCTTCAGGGGATCTTCCCAGCCCAGGGATTGAACCCAGGTCTCCTGCATTGCAGGCAGTTTCTTTACCATCTGAGCCACTAGGGAAGCCCTTTGTTCCCTTTAGCAGTAATTTTTTTTTTTTAAGATTTTTTTTTTTTTTTGGATGGGGACCGTTTTTAAAGCCTTTATTGAATTTGTTACATTATTGCTTCATTGTTTCATGTTTTGTTTCTTTGGCCTTGAGACATGTGGGATCTTGGCTCCTTGAGCAGGGATCGAATGCCCCACCCTACGCTGGAAAGTGAAGTCTTAACCACTGGACCATTAGCGAAGTCCCCTTTTAGTAGTTTCAGATGTTCCACAACTAATTTTTATCCTTTTAGTGATGATCCTGAAATTTTTACCCACAACTTAATATTATATTTATCTTGAGATTCATCCAAATTGTGTTTATCAATAGTTCATTCCTTTTTATTGTTGAGTAGTATACTATTACTAGACCACAATTTGTTTATTCATTCACCTGCTGGGGGACATTTAGGATGTTTTTTTAGTTTTTGGCTATTGCAAGCAAAACTACTCTAAATATTTGTGTACAAGTCTTGATATGGATATATATTTTTGCAGGGTAGATATCTAGGAGCAGAATGGCTGGGCCAAAAAGCAGGTGTATGTTTAACTTTTTAAGAAACTATGTTTTACACTCCAACCATCAGTGCATGAGGGTTTCGGTTCCTCCATATAAGCTAACACTTGGTGTGAGTTAGTCTGTTTATTTTAGCTGTCCCAATAGATATATGGCAGTACCTCACTATGGTTTTCATTTGCATTTCTCTAGTGACTGATGATGTTGAACATCTTCTTATGTACTTATTTGCCATTCAAATATTTTCTTTTTTTTTTTTCTAATTTTTTTGGGGGTTAAAAATACTTAGCATGAGTTCCGCCTTCCTAACACATTTTAAGTGTACACAACAACTTGATGAATCCTCAAAAAATCATACTGAGTGAAAGACGCTGCATAAAATAGTACACTGTATGGTGGAAAGTGAAAGTCGTTCAGTCCTGTCCAACTCTTTACAACCCCATGGACTATATAGTCCATGGAATTCTCCAGGCCAAGATACTGGAGAGGGTAGCTGTTTCCTTCTCCAGGGGATCTTCCCAACCCAGGGATTGATCCAAGCCTTTCGCATTGCAGGCAGATTCTTTACCAGCTGAGCCACTAGTAAAGCCCAAGAATACTGGAGTGGGTAGCTTATCCCTTCTTCAGCTGATCTTCCTGACCCAGGAATTGAACTGGAATCTCGTGTACTATAGGCGGATTCTTTACCAGCTGAGCTACCAGGGAAGCCCACACACTATGTAGTTCTCTTATATAAAATGGTAGACAATGAAAACTAATCTACAGTGACAGAAAGCATATTGGTGGTTGCTTTGGGAAGAAGTAGGGGAAAAGAAGGAAAGATTACAAAAGTATGTGAGTAGATAGTACCTTTCAGATTTTGAATGTGCATATCCTGTGATCTATCAATCAAATCTATTAACAGTATACTATCCTACAAAAATACCAGTGTGTACAAAATGCTGTGTACAACTGCAGCATTACTTAAGGTTTCATCAATAAGAAAGTGATTAAGTAAATAATCTATATGATGGAATACTATGCAGACATGAAAAAGAATCTATATTACGGACATAAAGGGGGTCTACCTTATATTAAGTGGAAAAAAACAGGTTATAATATAGTATGAACTCATTTAAAACATAGAAACAAAATAAAAGAGCCCTGCAAATCCCAAACCACATATGTTTAGCTCTAGAGTTATAGGTGTAGTTACATCTAATCTATCTATCTATTTATATGCCTTAGAGGAGAACAAAAGCCCAAAGACTGAATGCTCAGTCGTGTCTGACTCTTTGTGACCCCATGGACTATATAGCCCATCAAGCTCCTCTGCCCATGGAATTTTCCAGGCAAGGTTACTAGAATGGGTTGCCATTTCCTACTCCAGGGGATATTCCCAATCCAGGAATCAAACTGGTGTCTCTTGTGTCTCCTGCATTGGCAGGCAGATTCTTTACCACTGAGAGGTAAAGCCTTATAGGAGGATGCACACCAAATTATTGATATTAATAAAATTTTTATCACTGAATAGTGGAATTGGGCATAAAGCAGTTAGATTTTCACTTTTTATTTTATATATCTCTATGTTTAAATTTGTCATAAAATTACCTATACATGTAATATTTTTATGATTAAAAAACTAACAAATGTTTTAAGCAAAAAAATAGTTTCAATGGAGTAAAATTAGCTCCTTAAATATTCTATTTATTTGTTCTGTGATGGTTAATTTTATGTGTCAACTTGGCTAGGCCATAGTACCCACATATTCAGTCAAATGCTATTCTGGATGTTTCTGTGAGGGTAATATTTCAGATGAAATTAATGCTTAAATCAGTAAACTTAGAGCAACCATCCAGAATGTGGGTGGGCCTCACCTAATTTTTGAAGGCCTTAATAGAGAAAGAGCGATCTCCCCTGAACAAGAAGGAATTCTGCCAGCAGGCTGCCTTTGGACTCTGCAACTCTTCCCAGCCTGTCAACCCGTCTTGCTTTTTGGACTTACCAGTCCCCACAATGCTATAAGGCAATTCCTTAAAATTTCTTGCTCTCTTTATATATCTATATTCATATCATCTCTATCTCCTTTTGGTTCTGTTTCTGGAGAGCACTAAAACCTTCTGTTACATAAGTGAAGCTTATGGTGTAATGAAGGGGGCATCCCAGGTGGTGCTAGTGCTTAAGAACCTTTCTGCCAATGCAGGAAACATAAGAGACGCTGGTTCGAGCCTTGGGTCAGGAAGATCCCCTGGAGGAGGGCATGGCAACCCACTCCAGTATTCTTGCCTGGAGAATCCCATGGACAGAATCCTGTGGACAGAGCCCTTGGTGGTCTACAGTGCACTGGGCCACAGAGAGTCAGATGTGACTGAAGTGACTTAGCATGGTGTAATGGAATGTGCAGGCATGAAAAGTTAGAGTTGAGTAATGACTCCTTTTCGACTAGTGCATTTCTTTGCCTGAGTTATTCTACCTTTTAAAACTTTTCTCATCTGTAAAATGTGGTAGATCTACTTACTTTACAGGGATGGTGCGAGGTTTTTGTGATGTAACATGTAATGTACTTGGGGCATAGTACAGGCATGGCTCTGAACAATCCTCTTCCGTTGTGTGACATACATTGCAAATATGAGAGTTGTTTGTTTTCTATGGTTTTCACAGAGATGTGGAAGGAGGTCATATAACCAGAGGATCTATTGCTACAATAATAGAATGCACATGCCAGGTTGCACATGCCAGGAAACTCCTACCAACCAAATTTATTTGATGCCTGCGGCCATGTCCTCCTCCAGGGGATCTTTCCTACCCAGGGATTGAACCCATGTCTCTTATATCTCCTGCATCTGCCTCTTTCTTTACCACTAGCGCCACCTGGGAAGCCCCAGTTCAGTTGACAGACACCATCAAATGGTCTCCATGTTTATCACAATTATTTTGAATGTGGGTGCATATTCGAATGATACATATGGTAAAAGATTCACCGGAATGCCGTATCGAGTCCTGTAGAGGGTCCTCATCGCGACAGTTGCTCCGCACAGACAGCATTCATTCATGTCAGCTGCAACTTGACATGCAAGACACGTGAAGCAAAATGTGCCGCAGAGACCTGGATGCGTGAAAACAGAGGTATGAATTACTGCATTCTGCCCTCCACCATGGTTGAGAGTTAGGGTGTGCTCATGGATGGCAGTTCCAAGCCCTGGGGCCTTTCTCACATAGTCGGCTGCCAAGGCCGACCTCATTGCTCCTGTTCAACATCACATCAGCTTCCCCCCGGCCCCCCTAGTACTGCCTTCTTCCATGTACTGGATGACTCACTGAAACCTGGCCCCGTTCAGAGGTTATCCTCACTACCCACAATGCCTCCGTCTGAAGTCCAGGAGTGAGGTCAAATAACGTGAAAAGTTCTCCAACAGGAACCTACTCAAGAAGCCGAGGTGTCACTCACAGAAACGGGGCCTCCAGTGCTCTGGGAAGATGCTGCTGCTTGATCTGAATATGGAATGATGATTAGGAATTTTATAGATTAAGGAAAGGGGAAAGAGCCTCTTTAGATAACTTGGTTTGTCTTAGCAATGGCTGGATTTGCATAACGTGGCTGGAACCAGGGATGGGGGAAGAATGGGGGTGAAGCTGGATCCAAGGCAGGGTGGAGCCTGGATGATTTGGAAGTATGAGTGTTCAGAGGGGGTCACAGAAATCATGAAGAACTTCTGAAATATTTTAAGAAGGGAGAACGATTTGGTCAGATCTGTGATTTAAGAAATTATATGTGAAGGTTGTTTTAAGCTCATATTAGAACTTGTAACTCACTTATTCAAGTAACAATACTAGGGTTTGGAGGATTAGAATATTCCTCTTTAGAAGGTTTTATTGTTGTGGTTTCATGATCACTATGATTTGCAGATGTTGAACTAATGTCCTGAGAAGTGCAAGTGACCAGCCCGGGTCATGCAGCAGGACAAGGAGAGCAAATCAACAAGTTCAGTGGTTCCATGTCCCAGGTGATTCTTTCCCTCTATGCTTTCCAATGTAATTATCAACTCCGTTCCAAATTTTAATTCCTCTGCCAAGTTAAAGGTTAATAGGTTTTCCTTTCCTGTCTCAGAACACTGGGTAGATCTGAAACAGGTGAAAGAAAGAAACAAATGAACAAAAAACCTCTGAGTAAAATTTGTTTTATTTTTTATTTTGTAGGCAGGTTTGTTTGTTTCTTGCTTGGTGTTGAGAACTAAGCATTTGGCCTCTCTGACATGCACATCTTATCCCGAGCTTTTCTTCTCTCAGGTATACTTGGATCTCATAAAATGAAACAAAGCAGAAAATGAAGCAGAGTTAGAGATATTTTACCCACTGAGCAGTTAATTGCCTTCAGAATTCTTTATTCTTCTCTGTATAACAATCCTAAATGTATAAATAAAAATAATGCTTATGTGAGCTCATGCTGAAACCATGGATGAAAATGAACCCTTGTGTATGGGGCACAGTGTAACTGTAGTGAGTTTAATTGATGTGTAACAAAAGCAGTCTTTTTTCTTTTTAATAAAGTTAAACTTTAAACATCTCTTCTAATATAATGTATGGTTTATTTATATTAGGCCAAGCCTGTTCATTATTCAAATCATTGCCTTTTTTTTTTTTTTCACTTAACTCCAGAACTTTTTTAGGAGTAAGACTATCCTTTGAAGGGTGAAGAAGAATGAACTTACAATCAGTACAGGGTTTTTTTGTTAGCAAAGCATTGCCTGACATGCAGGGTATCTTGGAATGAGAGGAGAACTTTTATTACACCATAAGGGAGAAATGAAGGAAAGATATGAGTAAACTGTGGAGGACAGAGGACCCTGGCATGCTACAGTCCATGGAGTCACAAAGAGTTGTATACAACTTACAGACTGGACAACAACAATGTTCAAATTCACTTCTGAGTCAGTTACAGGTTTCCCCAGCACTTACAGACACCGCAGTCGCTGAAACAATCACACATGCCCGTCTGCCAGTTGGAGTTTTGAGGTGCTGGACCGCTTCCAACTCCGGGCTGAGTTACTATGACCACTGGAGCAGATGCAGCTTGCATTTTTGATGCAGGTTCTTAAGCGGCTGTGGTCTGAAAGGAAAAACTTGGTGTCAGTAGTCTGGAGATTGCTCTTGGAAGCCTGTTTTCAGGGACTCTGACTCACAGGCAAGTGAGGAAGTTTAGATCAAGTTGCCGGCTGGTCTTTGAAGAACCTATTTCTACAGAGGCTCCTGGAGGAAGGGATTCACTGAGTCGGTTAAAGGAACAGATGCCTCTCTTAGAGTTAGGAAATGAGACAGGCTTGTAAGTACTGTTTTAAACAGTTATCTGGTCTCTGCACAAGATAGGGAAACAGATGAGGAAACCTGTGTAAATGACATGTGTGTGCTCAGTCGTGTCTGACTCTTTGTGACCGCATAGACTGTAGCCCACCAGGCTCCTCTGTCCATGGGATTTCCCAGGCAAGAATACTGGAGTGGTTTGCCATTTCCTCCTCCAGGGGATCATCCCAACCCAGGGATCAAACCCTTGTTTCCCGCATCTCCTGCATTGGCAGGTAGAGTCTTTACCACTGTGCCACCTGGGAAGCCATGCCAACTAAAAATTGTCACTCATTATTTGCTGCCACAAGAATTAAGTCATTAACCACTCAGTTGCTGATTTTCAACATGCCCTGAAAGGAGTTTAGGGTGGAAATTAGGAATGAAGCACTCTGTGCTCTAGGGAACACTGGCAGAACAGGCCTTCAGAGAGTTAGATATGTGGGTGACAAGATTTTATGAGCCTAGTTTCTCACATCTTCTCCTATCTATAAAAGAATGAAAATCATTAATGGAGACAATTGCTCCATGTGACTTGCAGCAATCTTCTGCCAAAATGCATGCTTGATGGCATGTGTCCCCTTCACTAAAATCATATACATACTGACCTCCCCTCTGACCTTCTTAGAGCAGTTCCTCAGAGCTATCTGAGAAGCTGTGTCTCAGGCTATAGACCTCATTTGCCCCAAATAAAACTTAACTCGCAGCTGCCTGTTAACGAGTCCAAGCTCACTTTGCTCGAAGCACAACAGGCCAATAAATCCAAGAGATGAGATGCTGAGGCAAGGAATGTGACTTTATTCGGAAAGCTGACTGACCGAGAGGATAGTCGACTAATGTCTCAAAATAACCAGCTTGTCAGGGTCTGGATGCCAGTTTCTTCTATAGAACAGAAGGGGAGGATTTACAGAACTAAAGTAAAAAGGCAAATATCTGACTCATGGAGTCAGCTTTTAGGAATTTATCCATGAGGGGTTGTAAACCCTTCTCTTTCAGCTTTATGGATAGGCAGTTTCTGGCCCAAGGCTCATTCTTATAGACAGGGCCTTTACTGCCCTTGCAGGGGTTCCTTTGTCTCATTAAAAGTTTACTGCCTGTAGGATATGGCTGGGAATAGGACCTTGTCTCTGGGAATAGTTTGGTCTGTCTTAGTCAGAGTCAAGATAAAAGTCTGCTCGGGGCCTCCTAACCTGAGTATGGCCCTGGGGGAGCTCAGAAGATCTCTCCCAAGGACAGGGGTAGGACACTGAGGCACAATTAGAAAGGCATGCAAAATCCACTGCTGTTTAAATTGGCAAGGGAAATGCCCAGTAAAATAATAGTGCAAGGCTTTCCATCCACACGAGTCACAGTACAGTTTTTGGAGGAGAGAGGTCCAGTGTGAGAAACTAAGACAAAGTAAAGTGGCTACTGTATCAAGTAAGTAATCAATTTTCTTTTCTGCCATGGGAGTCAAGGACTACCCAGGGATCCCTGATGGAGATTAGCATCTCACTGGGGGGAGCCACCAGAATCCCCAGGGCCACCCCAGTTGTCCAGCATGGCCATCTCAGGAGCCAAAGTCCCCCTTCCCCTTAGGGGCTGGGGGCAGTCCCTCTTCCAGTGACCCGTTTGTTTGCTATCTGGGCATAGCCCAGGGTGGGGAGGTTCTTTCTGGCAGTCTTGGGCACAGTGGCCAGTTGACTTGCGTTTGTAGCATTTCCTCTTGTTGGTCTTATTTCCAGATGAATAGTTGAACTTTCTTGGACCCCCTGAGGTCACCAACCATGACTGCCAAAACAGCTATCAGTTCTGCATGAGCCCTGGCCTGTCTTTTCTCACGTTGGGGTCTCTCTTCCTCCTGAGCTTGATCTTGATTATTAAATACCCCAAAGGCCACATCTAGGAGCTGGGGCATGGGCATTTGTGGGCCAAGTTGTAATTTTTGGAGTTTCTGCCTAATATGAGGGGTGGACTGGCTAGGTGGGAATACTGTCAGGAGGAGGATGTCCTAGGTTTCCACCCTGGGAGATCAGAGCTTAGAAGGAGATCATCTATAGTGTTGGGAGAGTCTTCTGTTCTCCAGGTTTTAAATTACAGGAGCCACATAGGGTAGGATTTTGCTAAAGGACTGTGAAAGCCTGAATATAGGGAATCTCACTCCACTCTCTCATCTGGCGGCAATAAAGATCCAATTGCAGAAGTTTATTATAATTTAGAGGCCCATTTTCAGGCCATTTTTCTCCATTTCCCAACTTAAAAAAAAAGTCCAGGCACTGCTGCAGTAGAATTTAAGTTTCTCCTTCTTTAACCCTTCAGTTTTAAAGAATTTCCAGTTCTTAAGGATACACTCCAGAAATGTTTTTTCTGACTTGGAGGGGGATCCTCCCATGTTGAGTAACCTGCAACTGAGAACAAGACAGTGCTTCTAGAATGGAATCCATCATCCTGGAAACTTTTACCAAGAGGTTTTAACCTGAAGGGGTGCAGGGCGTCCCCTAAATTCCCTTTGGACCTAATGGGATTTCAAGCATCCTCTTCTCTCCCATTGATTTCTGACCAGACATCTCTGGCCCCTATGATACCATGTGCAGGACACCCCACCCAACAATTAGAGAAGGGTTTTCAAGCTAAGTGTAAACTGGTTGCCAGGACTTTGCTTAGGAGGGATCCCTTGTCTGTAGAGCTTACGTCCTATGGTGAGTCTTTCCATGCTGGGGTGTATTCCTCGCGACTGAGCATCTACAATGCTTATGATTTGGTCTTCTGGGTAGCAGCCAGTCTAATAGGCTGTCCCTAGCAGTACGTGTAGGCTACCAAGGCCTGGAGTGAAGGGGTCCAATAGATGCAAAGAAGAAATTTGGGGAAATTGGAGCACTGTGGAAGATGGCATGGGACTCAAGGTTTGAGGCCCAGGAGGCAGAGAAATTCTCAGAGTAGATTTCTGGGCGTTGAGTGAGGTGAGAGACTAGACAAGAGAAGAACCCCAAAATCATTTGCTCTGTCTTCCTGGCAGCTGAGATAGAATTAATTAATCATCTGATGATTTTGTTCGACAGACAGCATGGAGTGTGACAGTGGCTGGGATGCAGCTTAGGAATGATATCTAAGAAATCCTTCCCTAGAAGAAGGATATTATAAGAAGGAGATAAGGAGTGAGAAAGAGAACTTGTTGTGGGAGTAAAGTGGGAAAAGAAAACTGTAGTGGAGGGTTTCACACAGGACAGTGAGAGAGAGACAGTGAGAGCAAGAGAGAGACAGAGACCCTTTGGGCTCCTGCACGGTTGGAAATTGTGTTTCCACCTTGTCCCAGAGGACAGCATCAACTGTCACCCAAGCATTATTTTAATCTTGAAAAGAAAGCCGAGGGGAGATGAGAGAAAGAAGGCAGGAGTGAAAGTCAGGGGCCTTAAGTGACAGCTGGCTGAAGCCCATGGTTTACCTTGACTTTCCAAATTCCCGAGTTGTCATACCAGATCCGATCTCGGGGGGCCTCCATCTGCAGCAGCTTGAAGTGGGATTTGGGCTCACTGGCCAGAGACTGAGTCTGGGTCACAGCAATGAAAGCACCAGATACTAACCACTAAACCTGTGGTCAGTGACAAGACCCTGGCTTCCTGGCTTTGCAAAAAAGAATTCCCGCAAAGACAAAAAGTAGTGAAACAAATAAAGTGCTTGTTAGGAGGACTAGAGCAGTACGTGTGGATAGACTCATGTGGGGACTCAGAGAGAGTCACTGAGTTTCGCCCTCGTGGCAGTCTGAACAGTTTTATGTGGCATTTCTTCTGGGTTTCCTTGGCCAATCATTTTGGTTTGCCTGGTTCACAGTCTATGTTTGGTATATCACAGGATCCTCCCATGTGTGTGCATGCCTCTCTTAGCCAAGATGGATTCTACCAAAAAGGCGAAAGGGTAGAGCATCCCTTTGACCTCCAGGGAACCTTTGTGTGCATGTGTGGTTGGGGAGGTCTCCTGACTTTGATAACAAGAAATATGTGGTCTGGGCAGGGCCCAGAGTCCTCTCTTAATTGTCCTGCTATTGTTGTCTTGGAGTTTCAGTCTACAGGAGGTCTTCTGACTTCAAGAATGAGAAATATGTGGTCTGGGCAGGGCCTAGCCTCTCCCTTAACTCTTGTCATGGGGTTTCGGTCCACAGAGAATCAATTTTACCCTGAGATTTACCCTGGGGGCAGGGGGGGTTCCATCTACCTCCTGCCTCAATTTCATGGATAGAGGGAGCTCACATTTTAAAAAATTTATTTATTACTTTTAGCCGCATTGGATCTTCTTTGCTGCATGGGCTTTATCTTGTACAGGTTCTAAGAGAGGCAGCAGAGGATGAGATGATTAGATAGCATCACCGACTCAGTGGACACGAATTTGAGCAAACTCTGGGAGACAGATTGCTTCCCAAGTGGCGCTAGTGGTAAAGAATCTGCCTGCCAATGCAGCAGATGCCAGAGACCCGGGCTCGATCCCTGGGTTGGGAAGATCCCCTGGAGAAGGAAATGGCAACCCACTCCAGTATTCTTGCCTGAAAAAATTCCATGGGCAGAGGAGCCTGGCTGGCCACAGTCCATGGGGTTGCAAAGAGTGGGACATGACTGAGCACTTGTCAGCAGCTGGGAGATAGTGGAGGAGAGAGGAGCCTGGCGTGCTGCAGCCCATGGGGTCTGAGTCAGACAAGACTTAGCAACTCAACAACAGGTTCCAGGGTGCACAGACTTCAGTAGTTGCAGCTTGTGGGCTTTAGAGGGCTCCAGAGCACAGGCTCAGAAGTTGTGGGGCATGGTCCCAGTTGCGCCGCCACATGTGGAATCTTCCCGGACCAGGGATCGAACCCCTGTTCCCTACATTGGCAGGAGGACTTTTCTCTAATATGTCACCAGGGAAGACTGTTTTGAAGCAAGGTCCTGGAGTGACAGCCCACCAGTCTTCACTCCTGGGGGGAGGGAGAGATTAAAAGTTGTAGGTGTGATGAGATCAGGGTGGCTCACTAGTTGTCAGGGAAAGAGCAGAACAGCACAGCCATTCACTGCCCCTTTGATAAGCTCTCAGGGTGCAGATGTTCTGATCTAACACCTAGAACAGTTAATAGCTGGGGTCAGTGGCAAGGACGCAGGCATCTACTGATTGGGGAAGGTCAGTCGTCTGAGTAGAATGTAGGTGACACAGGCACTGGTCAAGCAGAGGATGAACAGAGAGAGCAACAGTACAGTCATCTTGGGGCGCCTACCCGTACAGGGCAGTTCAGCTCAGTTCTGACACTGCCACCTGTAAACAGTGTCAGATTCTGTGTGTTAAGGGCTCAGAGCCACAGGACTGCCCTCCCTTTCCTACTTCAGACATCCATTGTACATCCAGGTTGTTACCTGTGCTTCTTTTTAAAATATTTCTTTCACTTATTCATTTTTAAATTTTTTGGTTGTACAGGGTCTTCATCACTGCCCTCGGGCCTTCTCAGGTTGCAACAAGCGGAGGCTACTCTTCATTGGGGTGCACTGGCTTCTCATCGCGATGGCTTCCCTTGTTGAGGAGCACAGGCTCTAGGCACACAGGCTTCAGCAGTTTTGAAGCACATGGGCTCAGTAGTTGCTGCTTAAGGGTTATAGTGCCTGGGCTCAGTAGTTGTAATGCACATCCCAAGGCATGTGGACTCTTCCAAGACCAGGGATCAAACACACGTGCCCCTGCATTGGCAGGCAGACTTCCAATCCAGTGAGCCACCGGGGAAGTCCTCACCTGTGCTTCTGACCAGGCAGATCAGAGGTTCCCATGATCCCATCTTCATTTCCATTAATTTGCTGAAGTGGCTCACAGAACTCAGGAAAACAGTTTATTATTAGATTATTGATACATTACAAAGGGTATTAAAGGACACAGATGGACAATCAGATGAAATGATATCCAAGGGGGGCTTCAGAGCCTGTGGAGTTTGGGGTGCGTCACTCTCCCAGCACACAAATCCCAAAACTCTCTGAATGCTGTCCTTTTGGGGTTTTATGGAGGCTTCATTGCATAGGTGTAATTGATGAAATCATTGGCCGTTGGTGATTGAACTCAGTCTCCAAACCCTTCTCCCCTCCCTGCCTCTGGGAGTCTGGGAGGTGGGGCTGAACGTTCCACCCCTAGTAAATCCTAAAGGAAATCAACCCTGAATATTCATTGGAAGGACTGATGCTGAAGCTGAAGCTCCAATACCTTGGCCACCTGATGTGAAGAGCCGACTCATTGGAAAAGACCTTGATGCTGGGAAAGATTGAGGGCAGGGGGAGAAAGGGCGTGGCAGAGGATGATATGGTTGGATGGCATTGATAACTCAATGGACATGAGTTTGAGCAAACTCCAGGAGACAGTGAATGACAGGGAAGCCTGGTGTGCTGCAGTCCACGGGGCTACAAAGAGTCGGACACGACTGGGCAACTGAATAACAATAACAACAACAATCACAGGTTGGTTCCCCTGGCAACCAGCCCCCATCCTCAAGGGTTTTCCAAAAGTCACTTCATTAGCATAAACTCTGTAGTTGAGAGGAGGTTGTTACGAATAACAAGACACCTTTATCACTTTTATCACTTTTATCCAAAGATTTTAGGAGCTCTGTACCCTGAACAGGAATGAAAGTCAAATATGTATAAACCACAGTATCACAGTCAAAAGTCAAAGTGTTAGTTGCTCAGTTGTGTCTGACTCTTTGCGACCCCGTGGGGCTATAGCACGCCAGGCTCCTCTGTCCATGGGATTCTTTAGGCAGGAACACTGGAGTGGGTTCCCTATCCCTTCTCCAGGGGATCTTCCCAACTCAGGGATCAAGCCCAGGTCTCCCACATTGCAGGCAGATTCTTTACCACCTGAGTCACCAGGGAAATCCAAGAATACTGGAGAGGGTAGCCTACCCCTTCTCCAGGGATATGACAGTAGTCCTCTCCAATCTTCCTGCATCCAAGTTGATCCTTCACTTGAAATTTACCTGAAGACTTGTTAGGGGGCAAGCAAAGATAGTGTGCCCAAGCAAAGCTTATTATGAAGTACATTTTGTTAGGTTTGTCCCAATTTCTCTCCATCCTGAGAGGCAGTGTGGGGTAATGGAACATTGATTTGATTAAAAAAAATTTTTTTTGATGTGAACTGTTTTTAAAAGTCTTTATTGAATTTGTTACAGTATTGTTTCTGTATTATGTTTTGGTTTCTGTTCACCAGGCATATGGGATCTTAGCCCCCCAACCAGTGATCTCTCTTGCACCCCCTGCACTGGAAGGCAAAGTCCTAACCATTGGACTGCCAGGAAAGTCCTCATTTGATTTGGAGTGAGAATATGCTGTGCATGCTTAGTCACTCAGTCATGTCTGGCTCTTTGCGACCCCATGGACCGTAGCCTGCTAGGCTTTTCAGTCCTTGGAATTCTCCAGGCCAGAGTACTAGAGTGGGTAGCTTCTCCCTTCTCCAGGGGATGTTCCCAACCCAGGAATTGAACCAGGGTCTCCTGCATTGCAGGAAGATTCTTTACCAGCTGAGCTACCAGGGAATACCTGGGAGTGAAAATTTCTTTGCTCAGATTCTGTTTTTCTAAACTGTGTGATCTTGGACTAGTCATTGATCAGCTTAGTCATTTAAATTTCCTCCTACTAATCTGTGAAATGGAAGTGGCTTCTGACCTATCCATCTTATGGATTGAGAGTATTAAATAAGATAAAGTCCAAGGATGAATTGAATGAACAATTAAAAAAAATCAGACTCATATAAAGGGGAGTGGCTAAAATGTACAAAAATGCAGCAAGGAAATTTCTTTTGGTCATTTCCAAAAATAATTCTTGGCAAAAGTATCAGTTAATATTTACTGAGATGCCACCCTATATCGGGCACTGTACTAGACTCACACTGTCCACTTAACGTTACAACAGCCCTGCTAAGTATGAACTATTACCTTTACTGAGTTGATGAGGAAATGGAGGTGCTGAGACTAAGTAAATTGTGAAATTTCAAACCCTTCTCTGGCTCACTCCACAGGCCCTGTTCCTCCCTTTGCTCTCAGCTAAAGAGCCTGCTCCTTCAGAGCACTGACTGCATTGTGGCATTGTCATTGGTTTGCTGTAATCTCCTTGAGAACTGGAACCCTCTCTTCCCATTTATTCCTTTAGCATCACATTCAGCGTTAGGCTCATAGAAGGTACTTTTCATTGTCTTCTTGAATTAAGTACTTATTATATGCTTAACTCACTCACAGTGTGTTAGATGCTGAGATGTAATACATTTCCACTTCAGAATCGGATGAAAGAAAAACACTAAAATTGAAAATACAGTGCTTCTGGATACTCAGGCAATATGATTATACTATTTGCTTTCTTGTATTGTTTTCCTCATAGGGCAGTTTCAAAAACAAGCAAATTACCTCAGTTGTTCTATATTACTTTATACTTTTTCTATTTCTTGAGTTGACTGGTTTCTTTTCTAGATTTCATTGCTCAGTCATGGCTGGGTGAGTTGGATAGTTGAGTAGTGCCCATAAACAAAAAAAGGAGAGCAGTATATGACAAAGGGCAACATCGTGGCTATTTATCCATACAAGGGAAAGTGTATCAGCAATGATTCAAACATGCCTAAATCTGCCCAGGCTTCACCGTCAGTTCAATTGTGTCTGATTCTTTGTGACCCTATGGACTACAGAATGCCAAGCTTCTCTGTCCATCACCAACTCCTGGAGCTTGCTCAAACTCATGTCCATCAAGTTGGTGATGCCATCCAACCATCACATCCTCTGTCATCCCCTTCTCCCACCTTCAGTCTTTCCCAGCATCAGGGTCTTTTTCAATGAGTCAGCTCTTCGTATCAGGTGGCCAAAGTATTGGAGTTTCAGCTTCAGCATCAGTCTTTCCAATGAATATTCAGGATTGATTTCCTTTAGGATTGACTGATTTGATCTCCTTGCAGTCCAAAGGACTCTCAAGAGTCTTCACCACAGTTCAGAAGCATCAATTCTTCGGTGCTCAGCTTTCCTTATGGTCCAACTCTTACATTCATACATTACTACTGGAAAAGCTACAACTTTGACTAGATGGAACTTTGTCTGCAAAGTAATGTCTCTGCTTTTTAATATGCTGTCTAGGTTGGTCATAGCTTTTCTTCCAAGAAGCAAGCATCTTTTAATTTCAAGTCTGCAGTCACTGCTTGCAGTGATTTTGAAGCACAAGAAGAGAAAGTCTGTCTCTGTTTGTATTGTTTCCCCATCTATTTGCCATGAAGTGATGGGACCAGATGCCATGATCTTAGGTTTTTGAATGTTGAGTTTTAAGCCAGCTTTTTCACTCTCCTCTTTCACTTTCATCAAGAGGCTCTTTAGTTCTTCTTTGCTTTCTGCCATAAAGGTGGTGTCATCTGCATATCTGAGGTTATTGATATTTCTCCCGGCAATCTTGATTCCAGCTTGTGCTTTATCCAGCCTGGCATTTTGCATGATATACTCTGCATATAAGTTAAATAAGTAGAGTGACAGTATTCAGCCCTGACATATTCCTTTCCCAGTTTGGAACCAGTCCATTGTTCCATGTCTGGTTCTAACTCTTGCTTCCTGACCTGCATATAGGTTCCTCAGGAGGCAGGTAAGGTGGTCTGGTATTCCCATCTCGTTAATATTGTTGTGATCCACACAGTCAAAGGCTTTGGTGTAATCAATAAAGCAGAAGTAGATGTTTTTCTGGAACTTTCTTACTTTTTCTATGATCCAGTGGAGCTAATTGTAAATTAGCCAGATTGAGCATTATAAATTGTCCCCTGAGTCCTAGCAACACTCTCATGTGAAGAATACTCAGTGTTTTTGGATGAGGATAAAGTGAGTTTATTTTTATTTTATTTTTTAGACAGAAGAAGCTTTAAAATGTCCTTCTAAATGTTCATACCTGTTAGACATTTCTACCATCAGAAATAGTTCTAGGTATTTCCCTTTCCACTGGTGAGTGTGGTATACAAACATATATTTTTCTAAACTTTTAAATGATTATAGTTATACAAAAAGGGGGCTTCCCAGGTGACCCAGTGATAAAGAACATGCCTGCCAACACAGGAGACATAAGAGACGTGGGTTCAATCCCTGGGTTGGGAAGAGCCCCTGAAGGAGGGCATGGAAACCCACTCCAGTATTCTTGCCTGGAGAATCCCAAGGACAGAAGAGCCTGGCAGGCTACAGTCCACGGGGTCACACAGAGTTGGACATGACTGAAGCGACTTAGCATGCCCATGAAGTTAGAAATGGGCAGTAACTGCCAAAGTTCAAGACAAGCACTTAGGAAGCCACCGAGGCAACAAACAATAGCTTTACACACACATACACACACATACAGAAATGTATGTGTATGTTGTTATTTGTTGTTTGGTTGCTCAGTAGTGTTCAGCTCTTCACGATCCCATGGATTATAGTCCACCAGGCTCTGTCCATGGGAGGGAAGGACAATATGGATAGACCTTAAAGGTATTAAGTGAAAGTCGCTCAGTCATGTCCGACTCTTTGCGACCCTACGGACTATAAAATTCATGGAATTCTCCAGGCCAGAATACTGGAGTGGGTAGCCTTTCACTTCTTCAGGGGATCTTCCCAACTCAGGGATCAAACCCAGGTCTCCTGCATTGGAGGTGGATTTTTTACCAACTGAGCTATCATTACAGCAAGTGAAATAAGTCAGATAGAGCAAGACACACACAGTATGATCTCGCTTATATGTGGAATCTAAAATAAAACTATGTATATGGAGAGCAAGTTGGGGGTTGTCAGAGGTAAGGGTTGGGTGTGGGTGAAATGGGTGAAGCAACAACCTATACTATCTAGCAGTATAAATTTGCAGTTGTAAAATAAGTAAGTCTTGGGAGTGATACACAGCATGGTGACTATCATTACTAACATGTATCATGTATTTCAAAGCTTCTAAGAGAATAAATCTTAAAAGTTCTCATCTCAAGAAAAAAACTTGTACCTGTGTGGTGATAGATGTTAATGATTTACTGTGATCATCATTTCACAGCATATACACGTCAAATCATTATGTTGTAAATGTGAAACTAATATAATGTTATATGTCAATTATATCTCTAAAACCCGCCCCCCTCCCAGAAGCCCAAAACCCTGGTGTGAGTGCCAGGCCAGCTCACAGGTGACCGAGGTCTAGCCCAAGCACTCAAGTTCCAAGGTGGCAGGAGCTGCTTTCTCTTTCTCAGGATGTAAGTGGGACAACTGATAACACTTGGATAAGATAGGTCCATAGGTTAATTAGTTGATAGTAGTTTGCCAACATCAGTTTCCTGGTTTCGATATTTATACTATGGTTTGTAAAATATTAACTGGGAAAGCCAGGTGAGGGCTGTATGGGGACTCTGTGCATTATTTTAAAAATATTTTATTGAGATATATTTTACACTCATTTTACATACAATAGAGTAGCCAGTGGTATTTTCTGGGGGGGGGGGGGGCTGCCCTGTGGAGCATGCGGGATCCTAGTTCCCCCACCAGGGACTGAACTTGCACACTCTGTCACCCCCATCCCCACCACAGTGGAAATGCAGAGTCTTCTTAACCACTGGACTGATCATTTTACATGCTATCGAATTCACTCATTCAAAATGGATATAGTTCAGTGATTTTGGCCTGTTTATAGTTGCATAACCACCATCATAATCTAATTGTGAAATATTACACACACCCTCTAAAGAAAACCCACATCCACCAACAGTCGCTCCTCCTTTCCTCTTGCCTCCTCCACCTCCAAACGACATCTAATGTGCTTTTTGTCTCTATTGCTTTGCTTATTCTGGTCATTTCATATAAATGGAATCAGAGAATATATGATCTTTTGTGACTGATGTCCTTTAGTTAGCATAAAGTTTGCAAGGTTCAGTCTTGTCACAACATGGGTTAGTACTTTTTCTAAACTGCTGTATAATATTCCGTTATGTGGATAGACCATTTTGTGTTTATCCATTCATCGGTGAATGGATATTGAGGTTGTTTCTACTTTTTTATTACTATGAATGATGCTCCTATTACTATCTGCCTACCACACAGGTTTTTGTGGGGACATGTATTTTCATTTCTCTTGGGCTTTATCTGGAAGTAGAACGGCTGGGTCAAAATGCTAGCTTATGTTTAGTAGTTTGGAAAATAGCTATGCTCACCACTATACCATCAAAGCCATGTTCAGCATTTCCAACCACTTCAAACTATTTTCCAAAATGGTTGGGTTTTGTTTGCAGTTTCTGTCATTGTGGCCAACATTTGTTATTGCTTGTCTTTCTATGTGTTACTTTGCAGTACTTTTCATAAGTCTAGAATTATTTCCAAAAAGTAAAAAACAGAACATGAAAGAGAAGATGGAAAAAGGAAAGCCCCCATAGGACTTAGAGCAAAAAATACAAAAGCAATCTATCACAAAAGCTGTAAAAATATATATATATTCCCAAATCCTAGTAGTATACGGTGTAAATATAGCTGTAATATTTCTGAACTCTGGTTGCTTTTCCCCCTTATAATTCTTAGGAACCATCCTAAAGAATTTCTTTTTTTCGTATAAAGCACTATAAAATGCACTCAGAATAGTGAAGTCGCTCAGTCGTGTCCAATTCTTCGCGACCCCATGGACTGTAGCCCACCAGGCTCCTCGGTCCATGGGATTTTCCAGGCATGAATACTGGAGTGGGTTGCCATTTCCTTCTCCAGGGGATCTTCCCAACCCAGGGATAGGTGAAGCTTATTTAAAATTTATCAGGTTTGTATTTTTTATATACATTAAGGTGGCTTTTTATTTTGGTTTTGATTTTTTTCCAATGTGCCATAATGACTTTTTCCCCCCCCATAATGACTTTTTACTGCTCTTTTACAATAAAACGGAGACGCTAACCACTGTGGATCTCTTAGCAAACAATGCGAAAGAAGGTTCTAGCAAGTGAATGAAAAGCAGGGAGGGGTGGTGGTGGTAGTGGGCGTGTGTTATTTGTGGGTCTCTTTGTGTAGGGAGGAGGTGTCTGTCTTCAAGGGTAGGTTCATCAGGCGAGGGAAGATGGGAACTTGCCTCTCTGCCTGGGCTCTGGCTCCCTTGCAGGGAGGAGGGTCAAGGGGGGCCGGGACAAGGGCAGGACAGAGTGTGTGCCGAGGGGTAAGGTCCGCGTTAGGCTGAACCAAGTCATCAAACCATCACTGCCCGTCAACAGCCTCGGGTTTGCCCTTTAGGGCTGAGAACTCGCTCGCCTGCATTTCCAGGGCCCGGGGGAGGTGTGGTCTCCGCGGGGAGGGAGGGCGAGGTGGGCTTCTCCCCTGGGTGACTGCCCGCCTTTCAGGATGGAGAGTGCCCGCGGCGTGCGGTGTTCACAAGGCACCCACATTCGCGCTCCAGGATGTGGGTTGTGCACGCGCCTTTCTCCTCTGCTGGGGCGCGACCTTGACCTTTTTGCCCCGGGGGCAGCCAACGGGGAGCCGGAGCGCAGGGTCAGAGGCGATCAGGGCCAGGCTGGCTCCAGGCGGCTGCACCTTCGGGGCCGCGGGGGAGGGTATCAAGGCCAGGACCCGGGCTGGTCCCTGTCCCGGAGAAAGAGATTGGGGCCCCACTCCCTCATGGCCCCCTGTCGCTCTGTCCGCAGGAGCCACCCAGCCTCACCTGGCATTTATAATACATTTTTAAAAGTTTTCATCAGATGAGTGGACTGATCAGCTCTCTTCTGATCAGGAAATAGACAGAAATATCATCACCAGCACCCTACTCCTGGCCCTGCTGACTTTAGCACCCCTTAAGCGGGCTTCCCAGGTGGCATGACTTTGGTAAAGAACCTGCCTGCCAATACAGGAGACCCAGATTTGATCCCTAGGAAAGGAAGATCCCCTGGAGGAGGGCATGGCAACCCACTCCAGTATTCTTGCCTGGAGAATCCCATGGACAGAGGAGCCAGGCAGGCTGTGGCCCGTGGGGTGGCAAAGAGTCATACATGACTGAAGCGACTTAGCGCGCACACGCAGGCTGGCCTCAGATGCTACTTCCTGCCACGTGTCTATTTTTTTTTTTTAATAACAAGAAGCAACCACAACTTTCAAAACAAATTCCTTCTGTGGATTCATGACAAAGAAAGTAAACAAATTGTAGTCATGCCATTTCTGTTGCACACCTTTTTTTTTTTTTTAAACAATAATTGTCTTGATTTTAGGAAAAGGAAGCTCCCAATCCTGCATGTAAGCTCTACCAGGGCAGGGAATATGTGGGCTTTGTTCGCTAAGGTATGTCCAGAGCTCAGTGGAGGGGCTGGCACACAGTAGGTGCCCATTAACACACCTGGTACTAGTCTCTCAACGTGTCATCTGGCTACAACTGGAGTGCATCAGACACAGCCTAGCGCTCATCCCTGGAAACCACTTAAGCAGTGGCAATTCTTTCCAGAACTCCTTAGACTGCCTGGCAGCCCACATTCCAAACCTCAGTACTCACATGACAGAAACCATCATTTTGAGTGATGGCTTTCTGTATGTGGGGCCTTGGGAAGAAGGGGCATTGCAGGAAATGCTTGCTTTAAAAAAAAGTATGTTTGAATTTTCTTTGGCCTTTCCCTTTTATCCTCAAATATCAAAACAAAACAACCAGGAAAGGCTATACAAAATGTTGCACATTTCCTCTCTTTAGAGCGGAGAACCGAGCAGAGAGTGTGGTTATCACTAGGTTGCTGGCTGATAGATATTTTTAACTACCTTTATAATTTTGTACATTGTCTGAAAAAAGCTTTATTTTACAATTAGCAATTATTCCTTTTATAATCAAAGCAAGAAATACCCATTTTGGAAACAAAAAGAAAATGCAGTGGCCAAAAATAGTGTATAGGTTTGCACCGATTATCCTATAGCTGTCTGAATGTTTTTCTCCTTAGACCCTAGCTAATGCCTGAAAACAGCTGGCATTCATGAATTTCACGAAATTCAAGAATGAATGAATGAATTGATATGCTTCCCATGATCTCTCTCTCAGGAAAAATATGTTTGTTTGTTTGTTTGACTGATTCATGCTCAGTCGTGTCTGACTCTTTGTGACCCTGTGGACTGCAGCCCACCAGGCTCCTCTGTCCATGGAATTTTCCAGGCAAGAATACTGGAGTGGGTTGCCATTTTCTCCTGCAAGGGATCTTCCCGACCCAGGGACTGAACCTGCGTTTCCTGTGTCTCCTGCTTTGCAGGTGGATTCTTTACCACTGAGCCTTGGGGAAAACTTATGCTGTGATTTTTAATATAATTATATGAATATTTCATTATAATTTTCTGGAGATTTCAGAATAAAGACTTGCCTGCAGTTATCTAGCCATCCTTTCCTTTCCTCGACTGCCTTCACTCAGTATATAATTTATGTATTTGTGTATTCAGATTGGCTGCTGCTAACCCTGAAAGCAGAGACCGGAGCATCCTCTGAGTGCTTTTGAAGTCCACCAAGGGTAATCTGAATATTTTGTAGCCAGCAGCTGTGTGCTTTCCGCCAGTTAGTTTGTTCGAAAGTTTACCTCCTCAGTGTAGGGGCCTAAACAGTTTTTAGTCCCAAAGTCAAAGCTTTGGTTGGTTTCTGTTTCTTTCACTTTTTTTGACTTCCTCTCTTGAATATGAAACATGGTGGGGCCCCCAGTGCGCCTGTGGACTTCAGCACAGAGAACCAAGCAGAGAATGGGGGCCCCAGGAGGTTTCAAATTTCATTTCTCGGGAAGGTTTCCTATAGCCTTGGGGAAGCTTGCTCCATCCAGTCTGGCTCAGCACAAACTGCAGTAAGAACCAGCATCCCAGACTTCTTTTTTGACCAATGTAGCTTATTCTGAAAAAGATCTTGCATCTTCTCACATGAGAGTTCTTACTCAAGAACTTACTCAAGTTCTTACTTACTCGACTCTCTGATAGTCATCAAGGGGGAGAGAAAACAAACACACTTACTTCTCTGAGGCTTCAATAGCATTTCACAACTCCAGGGATCCTTTAGGTTGCCAATAAAATATAAAAGAAAAACACAAAACATCCAAACAACTGCAAATCTCGTTGCTTCAGCCATTAAGTCCCTGACAATGTTTAACTGTAACCCCTCAAGGTTAAAGATCAACAGGAGGAGTTGAGGGCAAGATAACAAAAGACAACTTCCCCAAAATCACTTTAGTGACTGGCAATGTTTCTAAGAATTTCTGGGACCTTGTCTATAAGCCTATCTCCTCTGTTCAGTGGTCTTCAATGCCTCAGTGTGTAAAAGCCGCTTGGAGAGGTTGTTCACGATGTAGATTCCTGGACACTGTCTCCAGAGACTGTGATTTATGTGGGCTGGGCTGGGGTCCAGGAATCTGACTGAGAACCCCCAGGCCTGCTGCCCCATCTGCCGTAGGGTGCAGTCATGTAGAGTAATGTAGCCCTTCTGCATAGACCCACCTTGGTGAGAATCCGAAAAAAAATGCCTTCCTCTTCTCCAGGCAGATGCAGTCATGTTAGGGCCTCCATCTGGTCAAGGAGCACAGGCTGAACTAGCCCCGCTCAGCCCTGGGCTGCGTGCCCATGCATCTCAGGAGAATGGGGCATCAGTGACTTTACCACGGACACTTTGTAACCCACATCTCTGGGCTTTTTTTTTTTTCCCTCTGGGCTTTTTATTTCTCTTCTGTTAAGAACTTCCCTGGTGGTCCAGTGGTTAAGCATCTACCTATCAGTATAGGGGACCGGGTTTGATCCCTGGTCCAGGAAGATTCCACATGCCAAGGGGCAGCTAAGACCATGTAGCAACTATGGAAGCCCGTGCACCCTCGAACTCTTCAAGAGAAGCCACTGGAATGAGAAGCTCGTGTACCACGACTAGAGGGTAGCCCCTGCTTGCCGCAACTAGAGAAAACCTGTGCAGCAATAAAGACCCAGCCCAGCCATAAATAAATAAAAATTTAAAAAATAAAAAGAATAACTGCCAATACAGGGCTTCCCTGGTGGTCTGATGGTTAGGAATCCGCCTTCCAATGCAAGTCACCCGTGTTTGATCCCTGGTCAAGGAACTAGGATCCCACATGCCGCGGGGCAAAATAAGTGTGTGGGCCACAACTAAAGAAGCACGTGCTCTGCAACTACTGAGCCCTTGCACTCCACACACGAGTCTATGCTCCACACCATGAGGAAGAGCCCATGTGCTGCAGTGAAGACCCAGGAGAGCCGAAAACAAAAACCAAGAATAACTGCAGATCAAACCCACTTTAGCAAACACTACTGGGTGCCCAATGTGTGAAGTGTCTGTCTTTGATTTAGCGGGGGTTCAAGAGAGTCTGTAGTTCCCTCTCCATGGTCAGCAACTCTGCCCATCGCTGAGTGACTACATGGTTGTTGCATTTCTTGCCAACTTTGATCCCACAGGGCAGAGTGAGTGATGAAAGAGTTGACGGAGGCCACTCAGGAAAAAAGGTAGAATGGAGGCAGGAGAAATTGAAATGAGGATCTTGGTGGAGAGGCTTGGAAGAGAGACTGGGACTCCTTTCTTCAGAAGACTCCTTTCATGGGATGACCTCAATGGCCAGAAACCTTGCAGAATTTGGTTCACCATTTAAACATCCTCATTTCACCCATTAGTAGTCACAATTAATCTTATACCTGTTTTTCCAGCCTTGGAACACGTCATCTTTCTAAGAACAGCCCCTTATCTTGAAAAGGATAGCCCCTTATCTTTCTAATAGTATTAATATACTACACTAATTGCATTAATATTAAACAATATATAGCTTCAATTTTCCTCTTCTTTCTGGTGTTTATTGATGTTAAATTTTTTTTTTATTTTGATGAAAGCATTTTCATCTCGTAACTTCTCATCTTGAGAGCTCACAAATGTATAGTGAGAAATGGTCTCTTTCTTTACACATATAAATAAAGCACTAGAATTTAAGTTTGAGGAATTCTAGAGTGTTTTCCTTACTTTCTTACCAAAACTTCACATTCAAGGATTCTCAGGATTTATTCTCGTTCGTTCATTATTCTCATGATTTAGCTAAATCTACAAAATTCCATCTTCTGTTTTCAAGCAGAATAGTTTCAAAACCCAAGTTTCAAAAACCAAGCAAAATATTTACAAAATACAAAGACATTAGACCAGCGCAAGTAAACATACCTATGTATGAAATAAACAGTGAAATTCATGACCCAGGTATAGACACAATGCCTAATGTATGTTTCCTGCTGAAAGCAGTATCTGATAATTCAAGACTACCTTATGAAAAGTGTGGCATCTCACACATGCTTGGCACACATTAAATATGAATCAATTTACTACAATTAAAACAATTAGACAAGAAAACATTGGTCCTTCTGCTGAACCTCAAATAAAAACATTTCTCTATATTTGAGAAATAGAAACAAGGAAATCAAATACTTTTAAAGAGAACTTTCTTTTTTAAGTGCTGAGATAAGTTTTAAAGAAATGCTTCATTTCAAAGTACTTACAGTTAAGAAATTGGTCTGGGCAGCTGTGTCTTGTGGCTTAGAGAATCTCACTAGAAGTGAAAGACGCAGGAAAGAAGTGTATTCAACTGCAGTTTGTTTTAGTCAAAGTACATATTCAGCGGTTTTTTACTGGCCAATGAAATCCAGGCAGAATAATTTTCAAAGTATGTTTCTTTTTCCTTGAAACTGAAACTATTTTTTTAAAAAAAATGTGTTCCTTCTCCTACCTTTTATCAAGTACACTCATATATCTTTTTAAGGTGAAAACAGATTTGATTCATTATATAATTTGATTGATTTTACCTGCCTGGCAAAACTTAGCGATTTTTAAATTTTATCCTTTAACTCAATAAATAAGATTTGGTATGTATTTATTGCCATTTTTAAACTGGGGAGCTTAGGTAGTGTTAAGAGAAAACAAGCTATTGGGAATTCTGTATCTAATCAGACACTGAGTTTTTTCTTCTGCCTCTTTGGACTCATTTGTTTTCCCTTGTTGTTGTTATTTAGTTGCTAAGTCATGTCTGACTCTTCACAACCCCATGAACTGTAGTCCACCAGGCTCTTCTGTTTATGGGATTCTCCAGGCAAGAATATAGGAGTGGATTGCCATTTCCTCCTCCAGGGGGTCTTCCCCACCCAGGGATCAAAACTGTGTCTCCTGCATTGGCAGGCGGATTCTTTACCACTGAGCCATGTGGGAATACTTCAGGCACTGTACTAAATGCTTTTTTTTTTTTTAATTAAGTATTTATTTATTTTGGATTTGGCTGCATTGGGTCTTTGCTGTCACATGTGGGATCTTTAGTTGTGATATGTGTCAACTTAAAAAGATGCACAACATGAGAGTTGTTATTTAAGTTTTCTTTGGGGCAAAATGAGGACCACGGCCCAGGAGACAGCACCTCAGATAGTGCTGAGAAACTGTTCCAAAGTGACAGGAGGGACGGTCGGTATGTATGTGACTTTGGTGAAGGGGGAGTTCATGCAATCAGGCACTTACATTTGCAAAAGTTTTCTGCAAGTCACAAGGAGCTGATGTCCCCATGAAGGGATTTAGTGCTTTTCTAGAGATTAGGAGATGCAAGGATTGGGCTCAGAAAATCTGTTCCTGAAAATATTTAACTCTCTGAAGACCTGTTCTGCCAGTTTTCTCAAAACACAGAGTGCCCCATTCCTGAATTCCCTTCAGGGTGTGTGGAAGGTCAAGAGCTGCTGCAGCATAGAAATCAGTTCCTGCAGAAGTGAAGTGAAGTGAAGTGAAAGTCGCTCAGTCGTGTCTGACTCTTTGTGACCCCATGGACTATACTGCCCATGGAATTCTCTAGGCCAGAATACTGGAGTGGGTAGCCTTTCCCTTCTCTAGGGCATCTTCCCAACCCAGGGATCGCACCCAGGTCTCCCACATTGCAGGCGGATTCTTTACCAGCTGAGCCACAAGGAATTCCTGCAGAGGCAGATGGCAAATGACAACTTGTAGCTGACACATATGAACTTTCAGTTGCAGCATGTGGATCTAGTTCCCTGATTAGGGATCAAACCTGGGTCCCCGGCATTGAGAGCACAGAGTCTTGGCCACTGGACCACCAGGGAGGTCCTCTAAATGCTTTTCATGTGTTGATTTATTGAATTTTCCTCACAATTTTGTATGTAAAATTGTGTGGCAGCTCAGTGGTGAAGAATCAACCTGCAATGCAGGAGATGTAGGAGATGTGGGTTCAATCCCTGGCTTGGGAAGAACCCCCGGAGGAGGAAATGGCAGCCCACTCCGGTATTCTCGCCTGGAGAATCCCATAAACAGAGGACCCTGGTGGGCTACCATCCATGGGGTCTCAAAGAGTTGGACATGGCTGAGCGGCTGAACAAACACACACAATTCTGTGGGGTAGGTATGATTGTCACCTCCATTTAACTCGCAAGGAAACTGAGTCACAGCAATGTTAAGTGGCTAGAAGGTGGCAGCTAGGAACTGGCTGACACGGGACTCTAGTCTTTGTCTGCTGAGGTCTACACCGCATCCCTCCCCTTACAGTCTGCTCTAGAGAGAAAGATCTGCCATTCCATACAACCTCAGAGGGAATGAAAAGACTGGCCACTCTCATTTCTGAAAGACTTAAATTATGAATCAGACATCAAAATGTTATGAAGTTATTTCAAAAAGAAGAAGTTCAAGTGTAAAAAAAAATTATATGGAAGTTGGATGTGATGTAGTAAAAGGAACCATCATTTGTGTGAGGCGAGAGCAGGCCTTCCTACTTGGTAAGATTATCAGGCCACCTGGATACAACCAATTAGCTTTCGCTTAACACTGACCAATGTTTGCCAATTAGGACCAATTAGCTTTCACTTAATACTGACTGCTGTTTGCCAATTAGGAAATTAGGAATGGGGCAGAAACCCCCAGGAAATTCCCGCGCGCAGGAAAGTTTTGACCAATGAAATTGCTTTGCAAACGTGTAACCAATCCGCTTCTCACCCTATAAATTTGTGTAACAGCTTGGGCTCGGGGCTCTCTGACCCGCACCACTGCGTTGGTTGCGGCAGAGAGTCCTGGCTCGAGTCAGTAATAAACTTCCCTTCTTGCGAGTTGCATTGTCTTGGAGGCCTTCTTTGTTCCCGCCCGGGGATTCGGACATCGGGCATAACAGTTTGTAGCTGAGCTAATGCGGAATAAAATCCTGGTTGTGCACCTTGATAGCTGTGAGGCCTCTGGAAGTCAACTCAGAATGTAAACTTTGGTTTCCTTACCTCTAAAATTAGAAGACTAGCCTTTTTGACCAACATCTTAGCAAGGTGGCAGAGGTAGCGTCTGCTCTTTCAGCTTCACTGTGCCCCTCAAGGATGACAACAAGAAGAAAGATGCTGGAAAGTCGGCCAAGAAAGACCCAGTGAACAAATCCAGGGGCCAGACCAAGAAGAAGAAGTGGTCTGAAGGCAGAGTTCGTGACAAGCTCAATAACCTAGTCTTGTTTGACAGAGCCACATACAGCAAACTCTGTAGCAAACGTCTCAACTGTTGGGTTGACTAACTGGAGAAGTGCCCCAGCTTTCCCTTGCTTTTCATGACTTTGACTTGTTTGAAGAGTATCTATGCGGAATTAACCTCTTCTTCAAGGAGCCCTAGGTTCTTTCACCGGAGAATGGTATTTCAAAAAGATCTGTTTTAGGCAAGCTCATGGCTGTTGGATTCTCATTGCTTTTAGGGTCCTTTAGTAAAGAGAAGAGACATATGTATATTTACTTATACACATGAGTGAATATGTATACATGTACGTACATCCATCACTATCAATCAAAACCATGACTTCATACTGATACTTCTAATTCTAATCCAATTCCATGAGGTTTAATTCTAGCTTTCCTCCTTGTCTTATTTTAAGTTATTTTTCAGACAATGAAAAAGTGAGCTCCCGTTTTCTACAATGTATTTATTTACTTATTTGTTCACTCCTAGTATGTACACAGGATGCTTTCAGAATTGCTAACCCATACTTCTGTGAGCAGCCAATGTACCAACTAGACTACAGTTGTGTACAGTTCTTTTGTTTTTACCTTTACAGGGTCAGGTCAAAGTACTGTTTTCCAAAGTTACTTAGGTTATTTCTTTTCTTTCCTGTCCACTTTGATGTGGTTACTCAGAAAACGGTTACTCCCTCTTCATCTCTGCTGTCCTATTCCCATCCTCCTCCCACCTTCTTTTCCTACCCATCCGCTGTAGGTAACCAGTCTCTTTAGTTTCTGGTTTATCTTCTTTTATCTATGTTGTACTCATGTGGAGAGGAACTGACATCTAGCACATAGCTACAACTTTGAACAATTTTGTGAATAGTCCCAAAACTGCTGAACTGCACTCTAAAAGGGTGAATTTTACATGTGAGTCGTCTGTCAAATTTTAGAAAGCTGTGAGTTAGAAATCTTTTTCATTCTTAAAAAGAAAACAGTTGGAGCTATGTTCTGTACGGAATGCCGTTTTCTAGTCAGCATCTGGAATAATTGGAGCGATTATTCATAGCAAACAGAGGGCCAGTTTCTTTTGAAACTGTAATTCATATTCTTCTAGCCAGAAAATTGGCTACTGTATAAAAATTTTCGTAGAAAAATTGAGCAGTTTCCGATGTGAATGAGGGCAAAGCATTTCTCTTTCTCAGGGTTTTCTCAGGGCCTGGGTAAACGAATCCTGGCTTCCTTTGCTTTGCTCTGGCCTCATTGTTACAGACATTGTTAGAAATCATGGCAGCTCTCCAGGAGCAGTCATATCTTGTCCTAGGAAGACGGCTGCCAAAGATTTTTTCGGTTTACGAATTCTTTTTTTTTAGCTATAGTATACAAATGATTAAGCTTCCTGTGGAGAGAAGACTAAGAGTCTGTGACCTCTGACTGAGGAGGAACTGGCCGGCAGAGTTAGGGCAGCACAGGGAGGGGTCCAGCTCACATAATTATCTCTTTCCTGGGGAAGGACAATGAACGAGCAAAGACCAGATGATTTACAACACACTTCAAGGAAAAGAACAGTATATTTTAAAAAATCAAAACAGGTTTTTATTATTTAAAACTTTTTTAATTTTAACTTTTTTAACACCAAAAACAATTTTGTATTGGGATATAGCCAATTAACGGAGAAGGCAATGGCACCCCACTCCAGTACTCTTGCCTGGAAAATCCCATGGATGGGGGAGCCTGGTGGGCTACAGTCCATGGGGTCGCTAAGAGTTGGACACAACTGAGTGACTTCACTTTCACTTCTCACTTTCATGCATTGGAGAGGGAAATGGCAACCCACTCCAGTGTACTTGCCTGGAGAATCCCAGGGACGGGGGAGCCTGGTGGGCTGCCATCTATGGGGTCGCACAGAGTCGGACATGACTGACTGACCTGACTTAGCAGCAGCAGCATAGCCAATTAACACTGTTGTGGTACTTTCAAGTGAAGAGCAAAGGGGCCCAGCCATATATATACACGTATCCATTCTCCCCCAAACCTCCCTCCCATCCAGGCTGGCACATAACAATGAGCACAGTTTCTCGTGCTATACAATAGGTCTTGTTGGTTATCCATTTCAAATATAGCAGTGTGTACATGACCTTCCAAAAGCCTCTAACCTCTCCTGTCCCTCTGGCAACCATAAGTTCGTTTTCTAAGTCTGTGAGTCTGTTTCTGTTTTGTAAGTTCATTTGTATCATTTCTTTTTAGATGTCTCATTTAAGGGACTTCATATGATATTTCACCTTCTCTGTCTGACTTACCTCAGACAGTGTCAGTATGACACTCTCTAGGTTCATCCGTGTTGGTGCTAATGGCATTAGTGAAAGTTGCTCAGTTGTGTCAGACTCTTTGCGACCCCATGGACGGTACAGTTCATGGAATTCTCCAGGCCAGAATACTGGAGTGGGTAGCCTTTCCCTCCTCCGGGGGATCTTCCCAACCCAGGGATTGAGCCCAGGTCTCCCGCATTGCAGATGGTTTCTTTACCAGCCGAGCCACCAGGGAAACCCAAGAATACTGAAGTGGGTAGCCTATTCCTTCTTCAGCGGATTTTCCCGACCCAGGAATTTAACCAGGGTCTCCGGCATTGCAGGCAGATTCTTTACCAGCTGAGCTTCCAGGGAAGCTCATGCTAAAGGCATTATTTCATTCTTTTTAATGACTGAATAATATTCCATTGTATATATGTACCAATGAGGAGAAGATCAATATTACAAACTCAGTTTCTGTGGAAATATATTTCTGTGCTTAGATGCACATTCAGCCCAGCTCATGCCAGCAATCTGTCAGTTTATATTTGGTGGACATACATTTCCAGAAGGTTGCAATTGAGAACATCGTTTCATGATAAATGAGGAGGTACTATAAGAGGTTGTGACGTTTGTTTCCCTGTATCTTATTGAGGGGCTTCTAACTGCGGGTTAAATGCCTGTCCTTTAGCTAGAAGATGACTCTCCCTTTCTTGGGGGAATCTGGTCTCCATACTCAATGGCTGCAGACTTGTAGACAGGCCCAACTTTCTTCATGAAAGGTAGCAACTCTCCTTAGGGAGAGGCCGTGTATAGGCTGCAGGTAACAGAACCCACTTACTTACCCCCTTTTCCCCAAGCAGAATATAAGAAACAAGAGCCTGAGACAGGGATTTTAACAGCCTTTCCAAATGTCTAGAACCAGGGACTTGGATAATGTTGTAATCTCTTTTTGTTTCACCTTTGTTCTTTTTTTAACTGTGTTCTGGCCTTGTTTGAAATAGGAAGTGGGTGTGTGGCTCAGGGTAGACAGAAATCATATCACATGATGGGATTCCTCCAGACACGCTAGAGTGGAAGCTGCAAAGATTCCACCTGTGGTAGGACAGTGTCAATGAAAATAATCAATGAACAATCCCTAAAGAGTGTTATTTGAGCCCAACTACAGACTAGCCCAGAAGTCAGTTTCCCAGAGAACTCTTGAGATGCTGCTCCAGAAAAACATGGTTTCCAGCACAGTTTTGTATCTTCTTAGAACAAAGAACATTAAATGGGACTTCTCTGGTGGGCCAGTGGTTAAGAATCTGCCCGCTAGTGCAGGGGACACAGGTTCAATCCCTGGTCCAAGAAGATCCCACATGCAGCAGGGCAAGTAAGCCTGTGAGCCAAATTACTGAGCCCATGTGCCCTAAAGCCCATACTCTGAAACAAGAGAAGTCACTGCAATGAGAAGCCTGACCACTGCAACTAGAGAGTAGCCCCCACCCCAGTCACCACAACTAAAGAAAGCCCTTGTGTAACAAAGAAGACTCAGCTCAGACAAGCAAAACAAAAACAAAGAAAACAAACAAACAAACAAAAACAAACCATCTTAGGGATACATGTCTGTGCGGTGCTTAGGCACTTGGTTGTGTCCGACTCTTTGTGACCCCGTGGACCATAGCCCACCAGGCTCCTCTGTCCATGGGGATTCTCCAGGTGAGAATACTGGAGTGGGTTGCCATGCCCTCCTCCAGGGGATCTTCCCAATGCAGGGATAGAACCCAGGTCACCCACACTGCAGGCAGATTCTTTACCATCTGAGCCACCAGGGAAACCCATACATATCTTCCAGATTTCCAAGAAAAATCATCCCACATTGATCAGTACATATACAGCCAGTTGGTGTGGCCTTGCCACCTGGGAAGGAAATCTTATCCTCAAAGCAGGACCGGCACTGGCATTCCAGAAAGAGAGGCGTTTTAATCTATATTTTTCACATGGACATTCTTTTCTTCTGGCCACTGTGCCCTTTTCCATAATAATTAAAACAGATGTACGGTGTATCCTTGATAGGCCACAAAGAGGGTACCTCAGTTAGCATAAAATTCAAGTTAACTCCTGCATAAGCCAGAATGACTTCGCTCTGTTTCAATAGGTGAAACTGTCTTTTATCACAGGCTTGCCTGGCCCTTGGGAGAAGCTCACTGAAGAGGAGACACAGCCGTCCCGGTGTGTCCTTGGCCTCTGTGACGGCTCAGGAGGGACCCGGGACTGAGCCGTGTGGTTGGTTTCACTGGCGTCCCTTTGCGCCCAGATGTGCTAAGACCCAGCTGCGTTACTGAGTCCGAGGACCCTTGCGAGATCTTGAACCTCCTTCCTAGTATCAAGGAAACCTTGATTCTTTGATTCTTCTTAACTTCCTCTCCATCTCAACCAAGAAAGAAAACTGACGCATGTAAGAGAAATGACAGCTGTGGTGGAAGCTTCTAGAGGCTTTAGAAAGCTTTAATTTTTGTGTAAACCTGCCAGTTCTTGATCAAGAGACCAAAGGAATAAATAATTAAACTGGAGAGACTGCAGCTTGAAGACTCACTGGGAAAACTAGTAATTTGTACCCCTTCAAACTTATCAATATTTGTTCAACATCAAAACCTCCTTCCAGCATCAGAGAGAAATTTAGTCTTCAAGGAGTCATAAAAAAAAGCAAAAACCAACAACAACAAAAAAAAACCTCCCCCAAACTGTATTGAAATTGTACTGGAACTGTATTGAAAACAAAGAAAGAAAGACTATCTGGGTTATAACCCTCAGGTTGGCTTGAATAAAATTCTCTATCTTTTTTTCTTTTGATCTTTTTATTTTGTATTGGGATATAGCCAATTAACAATGTGATAGTGTCACATGAACAGCAAAAGGACTCAGCCATACATATACATATATCCAAATTTCCTATTTCTTTCCAAAGGAAAAAAAGAAGGAATTTGAGAACAATTTCAGATGCTAATGATAGCAAATTATAGTAACCACTTAAGAACCTGACAACTGCAAAATTGTCGCAAGAAAAATTGTAAATGTATACTTTCAAAAACATTTTCATTTTTCTTCAAAGTGAACTTTTTTTTTATTCAGTGGCTAAGTTGTGTCCAAATCTTTTGCGACTCCATGGACTGTAGTCTGCCAGGTTCCTCTGTCCATGGAATTTTCCATGCAGGAATACTGGAGTGGGGCGCCATTTCCTTCTCCAGGGGATCTTCCTGACCCAGGGATTGAAACTGCATCTCCTGCATTGGCAGGTGGATTCTTTACCACTGAGTCACTAGTGAAGATCATACAAATAACTGAACTTTTTCAAATAATACAGAAGGTTTTCATAACCAGAGAAGTAGCAGTTTTCTGTTCCACCCTTCAGTTGATGCAATCTTGTTCCATAGAGCAAAATCATGTTAACTCAATCATTTTTTGTTTCTGTTTTTAGTTTTCTGGGGCTTATCTTCATATCTCTCATAAATATACTACTCTTTATTAGTTAATAATTTTAGACATTATCTCTGACTTGCTGTATGATAGAGGATTACACATTCTCAGTGTCCCTTTTCTCTCCACTCTCGATATAGCACTGGTACTATTTTAAATTTCTTTGTTAATTCCTTCATAACTTTATTTTAAAATTATTTATTAATGGCTGTGGTTGAACTGAGGCGTTGGAGAAGACTCCTGAGAGTCCTTTGGACTGCAAGGAGATCCAACCAGTCCATCTTAAAGGAAATCAGTCCTGAATATTCACTGGAAGGACTGATGTTGAAGCTGAAACTCCAATACTTTGGCCACCTGATGCAAAGAACTGACTCATTTCAAAAGACCCTGATGCTGGGAAAGATTGAGGGCGGGAGGAGAAGGGGATGACAGAGGATGAGATGGTTGAATGGCATCACCGACTCAATGGACATGAACTTGGGCAAACTCTGGGAGATATTGAGAGCCAGGGAAGCCTGGCGTGCTGCAGTCCATGGGGTCCCAAAGAGTAGGACACGACTGAGCGGCTGAGCTGATGATGATGATGATGATGTGGTGGGTCTTCTTTGCTGCATGCGGGTTTTTTCTAGTTGCAGCAAGTGGGGGCTCTTCTCTTGTGGTACATGGGCAACGTGGTGGCTCCTCTTGTTGTGGAGCATGGGCTCTAGGGTGCATGGACTTCAGCAGTTGTGGCACATGGGCTCAGTAGTTGTGGCACACAGGCTTAGTTGCCCCTTGGCATGTGAAATCTTCCTGGACCAGGGATTGAAACTGTGACCCCTGCATCAGCAGGCAGATTCTCAACCTCTGGACCACCAGGAAAGTCCTTCCTTTATGATTTTAAATGCTGTATATAGACCTTTGTTTTTGGTTTTCTCTACTTGTGACCGTATTTCCCAATTTTGCCTTTTGTGAGATGAGTCATGCCACTACCATGCCATCCTGCCTTCCTTCCCATTCCTGCTCCCCAGCTTCTGTCCTTTCTGTTTTTACTTTTCCATTTTTGAAACTGATACAACTTACATCCCGTTTTGTGCCCATAATTAAGAAATGTGTATATTGCCCAACTGTTGTATCTAAATAGTTTTTTTTAAAGCAATATTAATATTACTATGACTATATGACTTTTTGAAGGCCAGAGCCAAACTTCATTTTCCTTTACACATTTAATGCACCCTTATTAATTGTTGGACTCTTTTGTAGTTGCTGTGCAATTACTTAGTTCTCATGACAATTCTATAAAGACAGACTATAATTAACCTCATATTATGAGTTTTGAAACTGCCAGGCAGAAAAGTTAAGCAACTAGCAAAAAGTCACAGAGTCAGTTAACTGAAGAGTCAGGATTTTTTTTCCTCTGAAGTTTCAATTCCTGTATTTCTTATGCACTTTAATCACCTTCTCAATGCCAGTTTCAAATCTTGGGAATTCTGTTGGACCTGGAAGGGCTCCTTCCTAAAACCCTCCATCTTCTTGTTCCAATTTGGACCAGTTGTTCTCTTCTGTTCTTGTTGTTCAGTTGCTAAGTCACGCTGACTCTTTGCGACCCCATGGACTGCAGCTTGCCAGGCTTCCCTGTCCTTCACCATCTCCCAGAGTTTGTTCAAACTCATGTCGATTGAGTCAGTGATGCCATCCAACCATCTCATCCTCTGTTGCCCCCTTCTCCTCCTGCCTTCAATCTTTCCCAGCATCAGGGTCTTTTCTAGTGAGTCGGCTCTTTGAGTCAAGTGGCCAGGGTATTGGAGTTTCAGCTTCAGCATCAATCCTTTCAATGAATAGTCAAGGCTGATTTCCTTTAGAATTGATTGGTTCAATCTCTTTGCAGTCCAAGGGACTCTCAAGAGTCTTTTCCAGCACCACAGTTCGAAAGCATCAGTTCTTTGGTGTGTTTCTATTTACTCAAATCTTTCCTTTATTTCTTCTCAGGAGGTTTCAGATTCTAAGTCATCCTTTTTCGTGGTTCACGCTCTCATTTAGCTCGATCACACTGAATGGGACTTCCTAAGACAAGAAGTATGGGAAGTTCATTTTTTGAGTCTTTCTACATCTGGAATTTTTTTTTCTTCCTTCATACCTCATAGTTCAATTAGACTTATAACTACATTTGAAATAAATTTCCCTTAGAAATCGAAGCTGCAGGAGCTCTGAGGATAAAATATGAAGAATAGTCCTCTTGAAGGTGCAAGTCAATGAGTGGGTGAGCCAGGAGAGGACCCCCTCATATAACCTCACCCCACTAATGCACAGCTCCATCCCCTCCCCCCCAGCACGGATACTTGACAGCATCTGCGCCAGCACTTCATTAGTTTGTCTCCTGGGCTGTTTTCCATTTGCTCTATCCATCTTTGTCTTCTCTTCCCAAACTAAATACTACGCCCCTCGAGGGTAGGGACCAGATCCTTTATTTCTTTATATCTCTGTCCGTACTTAAAACAATATGGACACATCTGAGCTATATGTGCCTTGTCATGGTGAGTTGAAGAAACCAGAGATGGAGCAAGAGAGAAAACACATCCTCTAATGGGAACAAGTCACAAATGAAAAATAGAAACTGCAGCTTTGCTTTGTATGGTACGAGCTGCCCAAGATGGAACTGTTAAATACATGGAGAATGTAACTGAGCTATTTATGGGAAAAAGTGAAGTGAAAATGAAAGTCACAGTCATGTCCGACTCTTGGACCCCATGGACTATACAGTCCATGGATTTCTCTAGGCCAGAATACTGGAAAAGACATGCAATAAATTATCACATTATAAATTAAAAGAAAATTCCTATATGAAGGAGGAATGAGATGCAAGGAGAGACAGAAGCCAAAGGAGGCAAGAAAGAAGAAGGAAAAGAAAGAGAGAAAAACAGAAAGCAGAAAATAAGATGGCAGATTCCCCCTCCCTCAGTTGTATTACTCACTTTAAATACCTCAATTAGAACAGAAAAAGATGAGATCAGATGTTTAAAATAAACAGATAAACCTAGCCACACATTCTCATCAAAATTTGCAGCAACATAATACACAGAGAGTTTAAAAGTCAAGTGATAGATAAAATCTACCAGGCAACTAGCCAAAAGCAAGATAGTATCATTTTAGTACTATGAGACAAATAATATTATAATGCAGTGAAAGTAGGTAAACCTCAGAGGTCAGCACCCACATGGGTGAGCTCAAAAACACATGGAAAAAGCACGTCAAAAGGATACACATGGTAGGAAGATATTTATAGAAATTTCACATAATGAATGTGTGTTTTATAGTACATATTTCCAAACCAAAATTTATATCGGTCACCAAAATACACATCAGTTCAATTCAGTCGCTCAGTCGTGTCTGACTCTTTGTGACCCCGTGGGCTGCAGCACACCAGGCTTCCCTGTCCGTCACCAACTCCCGGAGCTTGCTCAAACTCATGTCCACTGAGTCGGTGATGCCAACCGAGCATCTCATCCTCTGTCGTCCCCTTCTCATCCGGCCTTCAATCTTTCCCAGCATCAGGGGCTTTTCCAGTGAGTCAGTTCTTCTCATCAGGTGGTGCATCTTCACTTCAGCTCCAAAATATTGGAGCTTCAGCTTCAACATCAGTCCTTCCGTGCTTCCTAGGACTGCTTTCCAAGGGACTCTCAAGAGTCTTTTCCAACACCACAGTTCAAAAGCATCAATTCTTTGGTGCTCAGTTTTCCTTGTGGTCCAACTCACATACGTGGTGAAATTATAATAGAAATCAAGAAAATGATTAGTGCAAAATTCAGATTGCCTCTGGTGGGGAAAGAAAGAGCAGGACCATGGTGGGGCTGGCAGGTGTGCCCCAAGGACTGGTTTATAGTGTCTTCAGTGAAGTGGAAGATTCATGAGTGTTCATTTATTATTATTTTATTTTTTTATTTTTTATTTTTTGTCTTTCATACAATTTTATTTTCTCCCTTCAACCATTATAATATGATACCCAAATTTTGTCTTTACTGGAGGGTCTATAAACACAGCCTTATCCAGCACACTTATAGGCAAGGCGAATGCTGCTTCTTGAAATGGTCCCACCATGGACCCTCTGGTCATCCAACCCAAGTCACCCCCTTGCCTGGCTTTATCTTCACTATATTGTGCAGCCACTTCATTGAATTTCATTCCAGACTTTAACTTTTCCATGGCTTCCAAGATTTTTCCATGTTTTTCACACAGAATGTGTCTAACCTTTACTGCACTGCCACCACCTTTGGGACCCTGAGCCTTCTTCTCAGAACTCTCACTCCCAGAAGCTGCTTTTCCTTTTCCCCCTTTTCCAGAACCGCTTTTTCCTTTCGGTGGCATTTCCAGAATCTGCCGTTGAACTCTCAACTGCTTAGGTTGCCGCACCTATTATTATTTTAAAGCCAAGTTTGTATGTTATATGCACTCTTGTCTATAAATATCCTTTGGAATTTTGAAGGCATTGCTCCATGGTCGTCTTCTATTTGATGTGACTGAGATGTCAAGCTAGTATTTATTCTTTGGAAGCAACGTGTCTTTGGAAACTTTTAGAATTTTCTTTTTTACGCTTATGTTTCTGAAGTTTTATAACTTCAGGTGTCTAGCCGTAGCTATTCCCCCTTTCATTGTGCTGGGTCCTGCGTGGGGTCCTTTCACTCTAAAAACTCATTCCTTCAGGACTAGGAAAATCTCATGTTATTTCATTCAGCTATTGCTTCTGATGACAGCGCATGTCTTAATTCCATCTCCCATTGTTTTCAATATTTCTGACACAGTCTTCAGGATTTTATAGGAAAGAGCATTTCCCACCACTCTTTAGCTTCTTAGAAGACAAGCATTCTAGAATATAGCTTCCTTTAGTTTTTCTTCAACTACCATTTTCTCATCTACTCTAAGTCTAGAAATTCATTGAACTCTCTTCTTTTTTATGATGACCCTCTTCCCAGTTTCTTGATTTTAACTGTAAGTCTCCAGGAATTTTTTTAAATTAATTAATTTATTTTAATTGGAGGCTAATTACTTTACAATACTGTAGTGGTTTTGCCATACCTTGACATGAATCAGCCAGGGGTGTACATGTGTCCCCATCCTGAACCCCCCTCCCCCCTCCCTCCCCATCCCATCCCTCAGGGTCATCCCAGTGCACCAGCCCTGAGCACCCTGTCTCATGCATCACACCTCCAGGAATATCTTTTAAATGCTTGTTTGTTGACTCTTCAGCACACAACTCTGTCAGTTTTTCTGAGATGCAGAGAGAAAACCGAACCAATGGGAGAGGATTGACTAGAGCTAATGGAACTGAAGTCCGAGCCTGGATGAAATCATATCTGCACACCTGAATGAGTGCCCCAAAATACCCTTTACTCACTAACTCCATAATCTAGGACAGAGAAGTTGATTCTCTTATCTGTGCTTTAGTTTCAAATAGAGGTAATAATACTAGATATGTTGTTGTTGTTGTTCAGTCACTAAGTCGTCTCCAACTCTTTGCAATCCCATGGCCCATAGCCCGCTAGGCTCCTCTATCCATGGGATTCTCCCAGCAAGAATACTGGAGTGGGTAGTCATTCCCTTCTCCAGGGAATCTTCCCAACTCAGGGATCGAATCCAGGTCTCCTGCATTGAAGGAGGATTCTTTATCATCTGAGCTATCAGGAAAGCCCCACCATATTTTGATGAAGACCAAGAGAGGCCACATGTGGGTGCTCTAGGCAACACTCACAAGGCCCTCAGTCAACAAGCCAGCATCAACCACCAGATATGTGAATACATGAACTTCAAATGGTCCCAAATCCTGGCCTTAGAGTCTTTCAACTAAAGATCAGATATGATGGAGCAAAGATAAACTGTTCATGTTGATTCTGCCTGAATTCCTGACTCATAGAAACCACGAGGTAGAATACATGATGATTGTTGTTTTAAACCAGTAAGTATAAGAAAATTTTGTGCATGAATAGGTAACTAATACAATGCACAAAGCTGTTTATGAGGATTTTTTCCTTTTTGTAGAAAGATGTGAGAAGTTGGAATGATGATGAATATAGTCATATTTATGATCTGCAAAAAAAAGAAATCTCAATACTTTTTTTTTGATGTTGATGAATGGAGTGATATTTTAAAATTATCATCTAGTAAGGTGCTTTAAAAAGCCAAAAGCAGAGTAGCTGTCATAAACATAACTAACACTCATGGACAGCAAGGAGATCCAACCAGCCCATCCTAAAGGAAATTGGTCCTAAATATTCATTGGAAGGACTGATGTTGAAGCTGAAACTCCAATACTTTGGCCACCTGATGCAAAGAATGGGCTCATTTGAAAAGACGCTGATGCTGGGAAACATTGAGGGAGGAAGGAGAAGGGGATGACAGAGGATGAGATGGTTGGATGGCCTCACCGACTCAATGGACATGAGTTTGAGTAAGCTCTGGGAGTTGGTGATGGACAGGGAGGCCTGGAGTGCTGCACTCCATGGGGTCGCAAAGAGTTGGACGTGACTGAGTGACTGAACTGAACTGAACACTCATGTAATATACCCAAGACTTAAGAGCTCAGAAATTGGAGTAAACTGGGATGTTAAAGCCTACAGAATGGCTTCACAGCTGACACTAGTTAAAGAACTTGCCTGCCAATGCAGGAGATGTAAAAGACGTGGGTTCAATCCCTGGGTTGCAAAGATCCCCTGGAGGTGGGCATGGCACCCACTCCAATATTCTTGCCTGGAGAATCTCATGAACAGAGAAGCCTGGTGAGTTATAGTCCATGGGGTCATGAAGAGTCAGACATGACTAAAGGGACTTAGCCTGCAAAGCCTACAGATAATATGAGACTAAGTACAGAGCAGAGCCAAGCTTCCATTGACCCAATAAGCAGCAATATTCACACTTTGGTGTGTCTCCGGGTCACCAGTAAGTGTGCTGGAAGTGCAGCTTCCCTCTCCCCACCCCCACCCGCCCTGCTTACCCCTCTGAGTATTTTCTTGTGAGGTGGGGTTTGGGAAATCAGGATTTCTGCAGTCTTCATGCAGGTTAACTACAGACAGCGCAACTTCATCCTATATTGGAAAACCTGTTTGAATTCTGGCAGTGCAGATAGCTTAGGCCGAGGCAGCCGTGACCAGGCTGGGCTCCTGTCTGAGCCCTTGAGAGCAGATGCCATGCCCCCTGTCCACAGAACACACTCAGGGGACATTGGCTGAGCAGAGAGGAGCCCATCACTGTGGGCGCTCCTAGAATGGGGCATTCCCTCCAGTTTCATAGGGTGACTGGCCCCTTGCCCGTGCTGCCAAAGCAAATCCTTCCATTCCAGAGAAATCACTCATTTGAGAGTCTCATAAGACATTTCTGCTTTGTTTTCTTTTGTTTTTAATGAATAGAGATGGGAGAACTTACAGGGAGTGAGCAGTACGTGTGTGTTAGTCGCTCAGTTGTGTCCGACTCTGTAGCTTGCCAGCTCCCATCTCCGTCCATGGGATTTTCCAGGCAGGAATACTGGAGTAGATTGCAATTTCCTTCTTCAGGGCGTCTTCCCCACCCAGGCATTGAACCTGGGTCTCCAGCATTGCAGGCAGACTCTTTACTGTCTGAACCAGTGAGCAGAGATCTAGAGAAAGTACAAAGGGAAACAGTTCTGTACAGAAATTGTTCTAGAAGTTATTTACTCATTCTATAATACCAGATTTGCATTTAAGCTCCATGATAATAGAGTCTTCTTCTTCCTTTTTTTTTTTTTAACCTACCATGTCCTAGAGCGTCAAATAATGCTTGGCAAATGACAAGAATGATAACAAAGGCAATTAACTTTTCTTGGGCACCAGGAAATCAACACTGAATATTCCCTGGAAGCTCTGATGCTGAAGCTGAAGCTCCAGTACTTTTGCCACCTGATGCCAAGAGCTGACTAGCTCTAATCCTAGCTTTCACTGGAAAAGACCCTAATGCTGGGAAAGATGGAAGGCAGGAGGAGAAGGGGGCGACAGAGGATGAGATGGTTGGATGGCATTACCAATGAACATGAGTTAGAGCAAGCTCCGGGAGATAATGAAGGACAGGAAAGCCTGGTGTGCTGCAGTTCACGGGATTGCAAAGGGTCGGACATGACTTAGCAATTGAACAACAACCACATGTTAGATACGCTTTTAAGCACTTTATATATATTTTCTCATTATATCTTTACATCAGCCCTGTGAAGTAGGTACTAATATTATCCTCATTTTGTAAGTTCAAAAACTGAGGTACAGAGAGGCACGTCATAGGCACTCTGCAAAGACTTGCTGAATGAATTATCTGTGGAGTGCTTCCTGCATGCCAAGCTATCTGCGAAGCTCTAAGGAGGGTAAAGAAATGAAGACAGGATCCTTTCTGTGTGATTCCTGATCACACTGCTGGGAAGGTGGACAGAACCTGCCTCCCTCCATCCCCTGCCTCCCACCCTGCCAAGAATGATATTCTTGGCTGAAACTCTGAGAAAGCAATGCAGGTCAGCACGTCTTTAAAAAATGACCCAAGGTTGAGATGACAGCCATATCCTGTAAAATGCCAGAATGATGATAGTTTATTTCTAAGGAAATGCAGATAACTAAACAATCAATCTTTTGCAAGTGATTGTTCAGTAGAGTGGGCCCTTGGGACTTGACAGTGAGCCACGCCTCTAAAGCTGAGTTCATTTTAGGGACCCAAGGGACATTTTCTTTGGTTTAGTCCTCTCGTTGTCTCCCTCCTACCTTCTCCCCTTGCTCCATTCATTTTTCTGGGCTTTATCACCCTCAACATGTAGAGAGGAATGATCCAGCACTTTCATTCCCCCAAGATGTTTACCCTTCCATAGTCAGCTCCAGGGGAAATCATTTGCTATCCTTTCCCAGCCTCCTTCAAAATGAGAGAAACTCTCCAGAAGGTCTCTGTGTGCGTGCTATGTTGCTTCAGTGGTGTCCGACTCTTTGCAACCTTAGGGCTGTAGCCCTCCAGGCTCCTCTGCCCAGGGGATTCTCTAGGCAAGAATACCAGAGTGGGTTGCCATTTCCTTCGCCAGGGGATCTTCCCAACCCAGGGATCGAACCCATGTCTCTTTATGTCTTCTGGGTTGGCAGGCATATTCTTTACCACTGGCACTACCTGCTCAATCTGAGTGTCTGCATATTATTTGGTTTCTCACTTTTGAAACACTCTCCTTTTCTGTCTTCCTTGGTTTTACTCTCTTTACACAAGCTGTTCCTTCTGAGTTTTGCTAACCTTTCCTTTTGTTTTTAGATTTTTTTTTTTTTGATGTGGACCATTTTGAAAGTCTTTATTGAATTTATCACAATATTGCTTCTGTTTTATATTTTGGCTTCTTGGCCTCAAGGTGTGTGGGATCTGAGTTCCCTGACCAGGGATCAAGCCCACACCCCCTACATTGGAAGGTGAAGTCTGCCAAGGAAGTCCCTAACCTTTCCTTTTCCAACTGATTTCCAATCTTGGAGTTCTTCAGTGCTGGCCCTCAACCCTCTTCTTCTCTTTTTGCTTTCTTGCTGAACTCATTCATCCCCATGGATTCAAGTGTCATGGAATCCTAAATTTGTGTTTCTCCTCTGAGCCTCTCCTTTGACTGACAAATTCTTGACATCTGCTCTCTTGACTCGCCTTGGACGTTTCACTTCAAACTTAACAAGTCCCCAAAGAGCTTGCAGTGTTCTTGTTCTTGAAACTCTTTCCCCACCCTACTCCAGTCTCTTCCATTTTGCTTAGTGGCTGCTTACGCTGGAAAACAAATTATCCTGAATTTCTTCCCTTTTTTTCACATCCCTCAGTTAAATCCATTAGCGTTTAGCTTTTCTTGATTGTGCCTTTCAGAGTTTGGACCTACATGCTTTTGAAAGCTGGAAACCTTGAAAAATGGCTGTTTTTTAGCTGCCAGAAATTTGTATTTTTGCTGTCAGTAAAAATTGCAAATTTATGAGAAAGGGTCCTCTTTTGTCCTGGAAGAAATACTTCTGTTTTCAGTTTTAGGGGAAAGAAAATCATTTCTTGGTTTGAGCAAATCATCAGAGGTTTTAAATGTATTAATGTATCTTCATCAGACACATCTGGAGGAATGAGAAGAAGATAAATGGTTTGGTTTTAAATGTAAGTAACCAAACAGTTGATCAAACAAGTCAATCTTTAGGGAAATCAACCCTGAATACTCATTGGAAGGACTGATGCTGAAGCTGAAGCTCCAGTTCTTCGACCACCTGATGAGAAGAGCCAACTCGTAGGAAGAGACCCTGATGCTGGGAAAGATTGAGGGCAGAAGGAGAAGAGGGTGTCAGAGGATGAGATGGCTGGATGGCATCACCGATGCAGTGGACCTGAACTTGGGCAAACTTTAGGTGACGGTGAGGGACAGGGAGGCCTGGCATGCTGCAGTCCATGGGGCCTCAAAGCATCTCACATGACTGGGCGACCGAACAGCAACAACCAAACGGTATTGTCTGAAACTGAACATGCCAAATAGGACGTGGCTCACCCACCAAATAGGGAGTGCTACCCCACCCGCCATTCCTGGGTTGTTCTAGGCCACACTGAAAGATTCCGTACTCATTATATCTGGAAGGAGAAAAACAACTCAGTTAAAAAATGGGCAGAGAACTTGAATAGACTTTTTTTTTTTTTCAAAGAAGACACACAGATGGCCCACAGGCACGTGAGGAGATGCTCCACATCATTAATCATCAGGAACATCTCAACCAAAACCATGATGAGATATCACCTCACACCCATCAGAACAGTCAAAAAGATAGGAAACAATAAGTTTGGGAGAGGATGTGGAGAAAAGAAAACCTTCACGCACAGTTGGTGGGACTGTAACTTGGGTATAGTTTCAGTTTTACAGGATGGAAAGAGTCCTGGAGGTGGGCGATTGTGATGGCTGCAGCACGATGTGAATGCACTTAATACCGCTGAACTGAGCACTTTAAAATGGTAAATTTTATGTTGTGTGTTTTACCTCAGTAAAAAATATGGGAAAAAATGACTGGTAACAGATTTAGAACCTGCTCTGCTCTGCTAAGTCACGTCAGTCGTGTCCGACTCTGTGTGACCCCATGGATGGCAGCCCACCAGGCTCCCCCGTCCCTGGGATTCTCCAGGCAAGAACACTGGAGTGGGTTGCCATTTCCTTCTCCAATGCATGAAAGTGAAAAGTGAAAGTGAAGTCGCTCAGTCGTGTCTGACTCTTAGCGACCCCATGGACTGCAGCCCACCAGGCTCCTCCGTCCATGGGATTTTCCAGGCAAGAGTACTGGAGTGGGGTGCCATTGCCTTCTCCGTTAGAACCTGCTGCCACGTGGAAATTTGTGGCATAATGGAACTGAACTTCTAGCTCTGAAGCAGAAGTTCTATGAAAGCCTGAGGCAGAAGAAACTGAGTGAGGACAAAACTCGGGGATCACCGGCATCAGGTTCTAAGAGTATCTGGACCAGGCTCCAGTTCAGAAGTTTTTAGGGGTATTCTGTACTAAGAGAGTACTGCAAAAATACCTCCTCCAGGAGAAGACCCCCAACAATTTGGAGCAGAAAGCAGCCGCTGTAAAATTAAAACCTCGACATTCTGGAGAGGGTGGAGAAAATTAGACTGATTAATGGGAGGATGAGATTGTGGGAAATGCAGAAAATGACTTGTTATAGAAGGACAGGGAAGCCTGACGTGCTGCAGTCCATGGGATCGCAGAGTGGCGGACACGATTCAGCCACTGAGGAACAATATTGTGTTATGCCCTGTTCCTAGGATAGGGTAGGATAGGATAGGATAGGATAGGATAGGATAGGATAGGATAGGATAGGATAGAATAGGAGTAGAATAGAATAGGAGTAGAATAGAATAGAGGTTTTGTCCCTACAGAGAGAACCAGATTGCCAGGACACAGGACTCAGAGCAGAAACGGAAAAGAAAACTAAAGTGGAGAGGGCTGAGGAAGGAAGCAGAGGGTAAAACAGCGTACCCCAGCTCAGAACTTCAACCCCAGCGCTGTAAACATGGTCTTTACCTGAGTTACCACATTTGGGCTCCTTCAATGACTGTTGACTGGCAAGCATACTGGTCTCACAGCAGAGGGACAACCTGCATCAGAAAAACTTTCGGTCCTTTTTCCTAGAGACTGTCATACAGAGTGAGGTAAGTCAGAGAGAGAAAAACCCATATTGCATATTAACACATATATCTGGAATCTAGAAAAAGGGTACAGATGAGCCTATTTGCAAAGGAGAAATAGAGACACAGATGCAGAAGACAAATGTATGGACACCAAGGGGAAAGGGAGTGGGTGGGAGAAATTGGGAGATTGGGATTGACATAACACTTACCGTGTATAAAGCAGATAACTGAGAAGAACCTATTGGACAGCACAGGGAATTGTCCTTAATGCTCTGTGGTGACTGGAATGGAAAGGAAATCCAAAACAGAGGAGATATATATATATACAATATGGCTGATTCATTTTGGTGTATAGTAGAAACTAACTGTAAAGCAACTATATTTCAATAAAAATTAAAGAAAAAGAAAACTTGTCATCCTTTAAAAAATTCAGACTCCTGGATCCCACCATAGATCTGAATGAGAATCTCTGGAAGAATAGGTCATTGTTGTAAGCTTCAACCACATTTATGCTCTGAAGTCTTTTCAATGTCACCAGGAAGACTTAGCCGGTACTATGGAATTTATGCCATCATAACTGACAACCCGGGCTGGGCAGCATGCCATCGCTTTGCCTCAGCCCTCCAAGAGGAACTTTACTGAGAACAGATGGACGGCAGCTCTAATCCAAGACACACGACATGGAGCACTTCAAGGCATCTGTGGCAGATTGCATTTTCCCAAATGGCTGCAATAGTAGCTCTGTCTCTTACGTTCTTCAAGCACTTTGCCACACTCCGTTAAGAGTTAGAGGAAGAGTTCCCAACCTCCAGGATCTAATGCCTGATGAGAAGAGGTGGAACTGATGTAATAATAATAGAAACAAAGTGCACGCTAACTAATACACTGGAATCATCCCCAAACCATCCCCCCACCTCCATCCATGGAAAAATTAGTGTTGGTCGCTCAGTTGTGTCCAACTCTTGGCCACCCCATGGACTGTAGACCACCAGGCTCCTCCATCCATGGGATTTTTCCAGGCAAGAATACTGGAGTGGGTAGCAATTCCCTCCTCCAGGGGATCTTCCTGACCCAGGGATTGAACCCACGTCTCTTTATGTCTTCTCCATTAGCAGGCAGGTTCTTTACCAACTGAACCACCAAGGAAGCCCCTGCTGTCTCTCACAAAACCAGTCCCTGGTACCAAAAAGGTTGGGGACCGCCAAGTTAGGGTCTGGGGTTCTTTCAATAAGAAGTTGTTCTTGTTTTCCCTGGATGCAATAAACTTTCTTTAAAAAAAAAAAAAAGTAAGAATCTGTGTCCCCTTTCTCTTGAAACCAGGAGGACCTTTGCCACTTCCTCAATAAAGAGAGTTCAGCAGAAGTGAAGCTGTGTGACTCCTTAAACTAGATCATAAAAATGTCACTCACTTCCGTATGGTTTTCTCAAGATGCTTGCCCTGGACACCCAACAGCCCCACGGTGAGACAATCCGAGCAGCCGGTGGTGTGGCTAACATGGAGAGGAACCCAAGCCCTTAGACTCAAGCTGAACCACAGCCAAGAGGCAACACTGTTTCCCAGCCCTGTTTGAGCTTTCCCAGTTCACACTGTGTGAGCAGAAGCCAAGTATCCTACCCAAAGTATGAAAGTCACTCAGTCGTGTCTGACTCTTTTCGACTCTCTGGACTGTAGCCCACCAGGCGCCTCTGTCTACAGAATTCTCTAGGCAAGAATACCGGAGTGAGTAGCCATTTCCTTCTCCAGGGGATCTTCCCGACCCAGGGATTGAACCCAAGTCTCCTGCATTGGCAGGTGAATTCTTTACAATCTGAGCCACCAGGGAAACACCAAAGTATAAACTTCAAAAAAAATTAATTTATTTATTTTTGGCTGCATTGGGTCTTGGTTGCTGCACGTGGGTTTTCTCTAGACATGGCTAGCAAGGGCTGACTCTCTTGTCGCTGTGTGCAGGCTTCTTGTGGTGGTGGCTTCTCTTGCGGAGCACAGGCTCAGTAGCCTTGTGGCATGTGGGATCCTCCCAGACCAAGAGTTGAACCTGTGTGCTCTGCATTGGCAGGCGAATTCCTATCCACTGCACCACCAGGGAAGTCCCACAAATTGTTGACTCTTGAGTAGAAGAAATGGCTGTTGTTTAAGCCACTGAGCAGCAACAGCTGACTCTGATAGAGCAACCACGGCAGATAGAATGTGTGGATAATCATGACATACCCTGGAAAAGCGAAATGAATTCTCTTCTGCTGTCTTTGGCTTTGTCAATTTGTAAATCTTCTATTAACACTTGTCTTCTCCCCAACCTCAACCTCCTCTGAGGAGTTGCTCCTTCTTGTCTCTAGCAATTTGCTTCTAGCATGATGTAGCATTTAAGGAGTTTTTGATTTAAGGAGGTTTCCCTGGTGACTCAGATGGTAATCTGCTTGCAATGCAGAAGACCAGGGTTTGATTCCTGGGTCAGGAAGATTCCTTGGAGAAGTCGATGGCTACCCACTCTAGTATTCTAGTCCCAGGGACAGAGGAGCCTGGTGGGTTACAGTCCATGGTGGTCACAAAGAGTCAGCCACGACTGAGCAACTAACACACACAGGAACTGGCCTGGTATGAGGGAGCCTTAGCCACTGGGAATGTATGGGAGACAGCATAATATCAAGAGTGGGGAACTGAGACTACTAAAAACTGTCATCAGCTACATCAAAGATTTTTAAAAAACATTTTAATCTATCATAATTTTAAAGTAATTTAAAAATAAGCTACATGGGAAGCACATTATTTTGCTCAATAGCAGAATTCCACACCGATGCCAATCAACCCTGAGTGTTATTGGAAGGACTGATGCTGAGGTTCCAATACTTTGGCCACCTGATGCAAAGAGTCAGGTCATTGGAAAAGACTCTGATGCTGGAAAAGATTGAAGGCAGGAGGAGAAGGGGGTGACAGAAGATGAGATGGTTGGATGGCATCACTGACTCAATGGACATGAGTTTGAGAAATCTCCAGGAAGATAGTGAAGGACAGGGAAGCCTGGTGTGCTGCAGTCCATGGGGTCGCAAAGAATTGAACACAGCTAAGCGACTGAACAACAGCAAGACCCATTCTGCATCTCTGGGGCTGTGGTTTCTGGGACTAGAAAGCTGAGATGGAACTAAATTGCTCTGCATCAGAAAGGTATGTGGGCTTCACCCCCATGGTCACTGCAGCATATTTACAGTAGCCAATACATGGAAACAACAAGACAGATAAATGGATAAAGAGAATCTGTGTGTGTGTGTGTAAACATGTACACTTAAAGGCATTATGCTCAGTGAAATAAGTCAGACAGAGAAAGACAAATATCATATGATCTCACATACTTGTGGAATCTAAAAAACCAAACCAAATCAAAACCCAAAACACCCAAATTCATAGATATAGAGAACAGATTTGTGGTTGCCAGAGGTGGGAGGTGGGCAAATGAGGGTGGTCCTAAGATACAAACTTCTAGTGAATAAGTCATGGGGATACAAAGTACAACATGCTGACTATAGTCAATGACATTGTACTGCCTATTTTTGATATTTACTAATATGAGAAATCTTTCATAATTTGTGGTTAAGCCATAAAACAAAACAATTTATAAAATAGTATGCACACAACCCCATATTTTCATAAGGAAAATGACTAGGAAAAAACTCCAAATAGTTCCATTTTGCATAAATGTCTTATCTGATTACAATTCTTGCCACTTTTTATACCTTTGAACCTAATCTAGTGACTTCTTGACACAATATTTTCCATGTGCTGGGTGAGTAAGAAGGAAATTAGGACAAATATGATCTGTCTCTGTTTTCATGATGCTTATCAATTACCATCGATGCAGGTGTTAAACCAAAACACAGAAAGATGAAGAGTGCTAGGAAGGCAAAAGACAGGGTATTGTATAAGTTTATAGTAGCAATCCTCGGAAGCCTGAACACTAGGGCCAATTTTTAAAGTTTTATTTATTAATTTTTGGCTGCACTGGGTCGTTGTTTCTGCGTGTGGGTTTTCTCTAGCTGTGGCGAGCAGGGACTACTCTCTAGTTGTGATGCGTGGGCTTCTTACTGAAGTGGCTCCTCTTGTTGCAGAACACAGGGTCCATTTCGCGCGGGCTCAGTACAGCTACTGTGCATGAGATTCCTTGCCCCGTGGCCTGTGGAATCTTAGTTCCCTGACCGGGGATAGAACCTGTGTTCCTTGCATTGCAGGCGGATTCTTAGCTACTGGGCCACCAGGAAAGTCCTAGGGTTAATTTTTATAAGGAAAAAAAAAAAGACTTTTGTGTACTGTCATGAACAAAATAAGACTCAAAGTTCTGCTATTTGGACCCAGCACTGCCATTCTGTATATATTGGTGACCTTGTAAATGCCATTTCACTTTTCTTTATTGCATATTTGAAAGTTGCTGAGAGAGTAGATTTTGAAAGTTCTCATCACAAGAAAAAAATCTTGTAACTGTGTGGTGACGGATGTGAACTAGAATGACTGTGGTGACCATTTTGCAATATATACATGTGTCACGTTTTTATGTTGCATATCCAAGGACAGAGGAGCCTGGCAGGCTACAGTCCATGGTGTTGCAAGGAGTTGGACATGACTGAGTGACTGAGTGCACACACATACATACACACCCCTAATGCAATGTTGTATGTCAGCTCTATCTCAATTACAAAATGAAATAAAATGCCAAGTTAACTTGGAAAAAAAAGAAAAGAAAAATTAAGTGGAGTTCTTGTGGCTGGCTTGCTACCAGAGACGACTTGGGAGAGGACAGAAACATGCAATGGGAATTTTAATTAGGTGGTTTGTTGTGTGGTTTATGGTAGAAATCCTCCCTGTGTGTATAAAATCTACAGTAAACTCTGAATTGCTAGGCAATTAATTCCTGGAAATGATTTACTGTGAAGGCCTGCCAAAGGCAGATGAAACTCCCTGGGGGAGGAAACCGCACTTTCCTGGGGTGAGGGGCCTTGCAGGGTAACACCTGGTCTCCTGGTGCAAGGAAAATCCAAAATAACAAATGCCTTTTGACAACATTTAAAACACTTTTAATACTGGACATTTTCAAACTTATGTAAAGGTAGAAAAGTAGAATGAAGCATCTCTACATACTCATCATTCAACTTTGACATTTTGACAAACTTGGCTCATTTTTTAAAAGAAACCTATTGTGTGCTATGTGGCAGCCTGGATAAGAGGGCAGTTTGGGGGAGAATAGGTACATGTACATGTGTGGCTAAGTCCTTTTGCCTTTCCCCTGGTACCATCACAACATTGTTAATCAGCTAGGACAGGCTCAGTTGCTCAGTCGTGTCTGACTCTGAGACCCATGGACTGTAGCCCACCAGGCTACCCTGTCCATGGGATTATCACAGCAAGAATACTGGAGTGGGTTGCCATCTTCTCCTCCAGAGGATCTTCCCATTCCAGGGATCAAACCTGTGTCTCTTGTATCTCCCAAACTGGCAGGTGGATTCTTTACCATTGAGTCACCTGCATGAATGCTAAGTCACTCCAATTGTGTCTGAGTCTTTGCAATTCTATGGACTGTAGCCTGCCAGGCTCCTCTGTCCATGGGATTCTCTAGGCAAAAGTACAGGAGTGGGTTGCTGTGCCCTCCTCCAGGGGAACTTCCCAACCCAGGGATCAAACTGATGTCACCTGGGGAGCCCCTAATTGGCTATACCGTAATACAAACAATGACAACAACAAAAACAGAAGCATATGGGAATGTTAATTCCATGATGAAGTATTTAAAGACACAGGAATTGTTGAGGAAATTAATTTTTAATGGCAGTCATCTTAGAGAAGGGCACTGGAAACGTATTTCTTTCAAAGCAAATCAAAAATTTAAAATGTTTTGAAGCCATTTGAAGCCATATGATTAGCTGAATTAGTTTCTAAGATTTAGGATGAGATAGCACTGAATAGATGCAGTATTTCATTGAAGCATTTTCTTTCACTACCATGTGAATTTGACCTGTAGAAATCAGAAAAAGAAAGACCAAATCAATGAAAGAATTCCATCTTTACATTATCCTTGTTGCAAGTATCAAAACTTTCATTCCACTGCTATCTTACTGCCAAATTGCTACATATTTATTTATTTCTAAATATTTATTTATTTGGCCACATGGCATATGGAATCTTGGTTCCCCGAGCAGGGATTGAACCCACACCCTCTGCAATGGAAGTGCAGAGTCTTAACCACTGGACCTCCAGGGAAGCCCCCAAATTGCTACATATTTAAAATCTATATCAAATCATGACCCCTGGTTCAGTACAATTTACTCAGTTGGTCAAGAAATTCATTCAGGTTTTTCCATAAGATTTTATGAACATTTTGGTCAACCCAATATTTGAATGAGTCACAGCCACTAGCTAAGATTCAATGAGTCTCCTAGGTTAGAGCTTACTATGCTTCCTTGCTTGAAAGTTGCATCTATTTATTCACCCACAATAGTTATTAAGTGACTACTATGTCAGGTACCATTGCTATGTTGTTAGGTAAACCAACAGAATGCTTTGCAGATTGCCAGAGATAATTTCTCTTATCAAATGTCAGTGAATCATTATTTACACTAAGGCAAGAGACTCTAAAAGGCAGAGATCCCAGAACAATCTTTTTCATTAACTGGATGACTGGACCAGTAAATTGCCACATTCTATGTAGGGGACTACATACATATTCATTGGAAGGACTGATGCTGAAGCTGAAGCTCTAATAATTTGGCCACCTTCTGCGAAGAACTGACTCACTAGAAAAGACCTTGATTCTGGGCAAGATTGAAGGCAGGAGGAGAAGGGGACGACAGAGGATGACACGGTTGGATGACATCACCGACTTGATGGACATGGGTTTGAGCAAGCTCCAGGAGTTGGTGATGGACAGGGAGGCCTGGTGTGCTGCAGTCCATGGGGTCGCAGAGTCAGACACGACTGAGTGACTAAACTGAACTGATGTAGGGGACTAGGGTTACTTTGGCAAAATTCTGAATCGCATTGGTAACAAATGGCTTTAAAGAAACACCACTGCTTTGGAAGAGAAACAATAGTTGAGTCTCAGGAGGCAGGGGTACAAGGAGGTAAAAGAAGAAGAAAACTCACCGTGTTGACTCTGCTTGTAAATGGGTTAAGCACATCAGTCATTGAGGAAAGCAGTCAGAAGACAAATACTAAGATACTAAGATGGCACTAAAAGAAATGAGCTAAAATGTTCATGAAGAGGACATAATTTTGTGCTGCATGTGGCAAAAGAGCTGAGAGAGAGACAGATTGTGCCCATGTCAACTGTTCGCACAGATGAATGCAGTGTCCTGATCAAACGCTCTCGAAGACCTCTCAGGAGAATGGACTTTTAGAGAATAGCCTTTTCCAGGTGAAAATAAAACTTGGATGATGAATTCCATGGGACTGGCAGTAACAGACGGAAAGATAGGACTGAGTAAGCCATCATCCTCTTGCCTAAGAAAAATAGGAAGAACTAAGAAGATTAAAAATGTGACCAGGAGAGCTTAGGAAACTAGGCATATGAGCAGTTGCCCAGCTTTGACAATATCACCGCCGAAAAGGCAGAACTCTTCTTCCTAAATGGGAGCTTTGGGCATTTTGGATAACTGGTTGAATTGTCCACACTTCATTCATAGAGCCTAAGGTAGCTTTGTGGTGTTGACAAGAACATATCACCAGATACATTACATCATCACGGTTAGTGTGACATCTCAGTGGGTTACTGTTGACAGCACTGGACCTGAGATGTAGGCTTTGGGCAATGAATGTTCTGTCGTACACATATCTCTGCTACCTTCAATCATGATGCTGTGAAGATACACATGGAGGATATGTGGCACGTTTATCTGGTACATCATACGGCCACTCCACCTGTGGCAGACATCCTAACAAATCCCAGAATTCTTTCCCATCCAATCAGGGCTAGCCCTCTCTACCCAGGCTCTCTGGGAAGCTGAGTCCCAACTGATTGGTGCAGGCTGGCCATTGAAAATCATCTGCCCTCCCTTTGTCAAGGGCCATCTCATGGATCTGTGAGATAGAGAACCAAAGAAATCAAAGATACCTTTGAGAATTTCTTTTGCTACTCACAAATCAAAGAAGTCCCGCCAACTTACCAAGTATCTTTTATAAAGCATTCATTGCTTTTCTCTTTTCAATATCTCGCTTGAGTTGGCAAAGGGCACAGTGTGGTAAAAATGCCAGACACAGGAAATCTTTACAAATGGATCCCTGTTAGAAAACAAACAAATGGATCAACAGGTAGCCCATGAATAGTCACACAATTCCCTGCACTTGTTTCACTTTTCAAACTTCTTTAAAACATGCATTTTATGTCACTTGTTTATCATGTTATCTCTATTTTTCTTTTTATAAAAAAGTCATTTATTTATTCATTTATTTTTGGCTGTGCTGGGTCTTCGTCGTTGCGCAGGCTTTTCTTTAGTTGCGGTGAGCGGGGGCTACTCTCCAGTTGTGCAGGCTTCTCATTTCAGTGGCTTCTCTTGTTGCAGAGCATGGGCTCTGGATGTGTGTGCTTCAATAGTTTCGGCTCCTGGGCTCTAGAGCACAGGCTCAATAGTTGTGACGTGCTGGCTGAGTTGCTCCATGGCATGTGGGATCTTTCCAGATCAGGGATAGAACCCATGTCTCCTGCATTGGCATATGGATTCTTTACCACTGAGCCATCAGGGAAGCCCATCTCTATTTTTTTGATGACTAAGTGAAGTTAACTGACTCACTAACTAAATCACACAAACTGGTGGCAGTGACTGGTCTTTCTCAAGCCAGTACCCTTTTCATCATAACCTACCATTTCAAATGATCTGCAGGTTACAGTCATAGCCACGGTTCTCTATTATCTGTTCTGCAAGAGTTCTCTTTTTTTTTTCCTTTTTAAAAACCTTTTGATTTACTTACTAATTTTACTGATGTGGAATGAGTCCCTTTAAAGCCAGCTGTGTAATGCACCAATTTTTCCAACTGACTGTGAGTATAGTGCTAGATCACACCTCACCCTGTACCCCTCGAATCATTTTCACTGACATCTCTCATGTTCTGCAAGGGAAGCAGTCCATAGTAAGAGAGGATATATACATTATGGGCAAAAGAAGAAATTAGAGAATGAAGAGTGTCTAGAAAAACTGTAGAAAGAACTGCTTTGCAGAGTTTTGAAGGCCCTCTCCACGGGAGGTGCAGTTGGGTCTTCGATGACCTGTGGGTAGAGATGCCTTACGAGGGACTCCTGCTCTGTACGTCAGCACTGGGTGACCCGAGGGGTCTAATCTGATGAGCAGGTCACGTGACTGTGTGTCTTGACTGACTGAAGTATTTTGCACTCCACTTTTGGATAGCACTTATTTTTTAAAATGTTGAATTTAGTACAATTCCCAATTTCCTGTGTGAACAGAGAGATGGAGAGAGAGAGAGAGAAGGAAAGAGAAAGAGAGTAGATTTAGCCTATAAAGTTTGGGAGTTCCTAAGTGGTGAGAAAAGTGATTCAATTTTCATAAACTTTTTTCATTGCTATAGTGATTTTGATTTTCAAATAACAGAGAAAGTGTGTGGAATAAAGACTGAACAACAAGATAACCATGTTAGAAATCTAATGTTGTGTCCCTCATCAAATAGAGGAACAGATACTCAGTTTGAAGACAATTTGGTCCCTTGGCCATTTCTTTTTCCCTGGAAAATCATCCAAACCCTTTAACCCTTCTCCAAAGTGCTTGTTTTTTTTCCATGCTTCAGTTCATTGTTTTTATTCATCTTTTAAGCCTTCATTAAACCAACATTTATTTAATATACATAATATGTTATTAATATAAAAAAGAAAATATTCAACAAGGATGTAACTACTTTTCTGTTCCAGCATGTCTATACCTGTCTTTATCTCAGGAAGTTTGTAGGAGAAAAAAGTCCCACTATTATTTGCTGAGAAACCTAGGGAAACCTTTAGAAAACACACCCTAATTCTAAGTCTGTTTCATATACAGATATAGAGAATATTGAGAAGAAAAAAAGCATTCCTTTTTCAAATGAGAGGACATGAACTACAGGTTTACACCATGCTGAAGTTAGCAAGGGACATAAATGCTTTGGCCAGAACAGCTTCTTGGGAAATGGTACCAGAAACAAAGATTTTTGCATTCATCACTCTGTTTGGAAAAGGGGACTGGCGCTTCACTTGTTTGGAAGCTGTTAAAAAAAAAAAAAGAAATCTGGTCATGAGCACTGGTTACAGAATCACTAAGCAAATGAATGGGTTGTGGTACATGACTCAATACACATGGACTTGGGAAGACAAGATGGTCAAGTGGGAAAAAACTAGGCCTGACTGTAAGTCAGAATAAATTTGAGCCCATGGGGTGGGGTGAATTGAGAGAGTGGCATAGATGTATATACACTGCCATGTATAAAATAGCTAGTGGGAACCTGCTGTATACACTGGGAGCTCCGCTCAGTGCTCTGTGATGACCTAGAGACGTGGGATGAAGCAGGGTGGGTGGGAGGTCCAAGAGGGAGGGATTTTATATATATATATACATAGAACTGATTCACGTTGCTGTACATAAATGAATACCACATTGTAAATTTTGTTTACATTTCAATTTTAAAAAATAAAGTAATAATTAAAAAAAAAAAACCAAAAAACTTGAGCCCAAATTTCAGCATTTCCATGTTCTATGACCTTAAGGCTTTCTTATTCCTGCTTTTCATGTCCATGATGTAGAGATATCACTGCCTGCACCACAAAGCATTTGTAAGTAGTATATGAGCAAATATATGTCTGAGCAGTATTCCAGCACATAGGAGTTCAACCTGTGGTTGATTCTTCTGTTTCTCCTCTGCTGTGGGGGTTGTGGCCCCAGCCAAGGGGATGCTCTCTTGCCTGTGTCCATGAAGGGAGGGGCAGGTCAGAGAGGCTGTGTTGGGGCAGCTTTATAAATGTTTGCATAGATGTAAAGGGGAAACAAGCAGAGAACCTGAACTACACAAATCAGTCCTAGGGTTTATTAGCCATTTTAGAGGTCTGTTCTAAGAAAGAAGACTAGAGATAACACTGTCTATAAATACACTTATATAATAGACAGCAAGAAAACATAGAATCCTAGACCCTAGGAAGATCTTAGAAATCATCTTGCACAACTTTTTCATGAAAGATAAGAAAATTGATGCTAACAAATGACTTGTCAGAGAGCCCCAAAGTGAGCTATTTCCTGAGCTGTTTCCAGAAACTTATCTCCGGAATTCAGCTAAGCACTCCTTCCTCTACCCCCTTAGGGACCACTTTGAGAATCTCACTCCCATATACACAACCACATACACCCAGGTACACAACTATGTTCACAACTACATACACCCAGCACTCAGCGTGTGGTTTGGGGAAGTTTATGGAACAGTCCCGAAGTTAAGAACCCTGGAGTTAAGTTCTGCTGCCTTCTGAGGGATGTAAATGAGGACACAGGGACTGCTGAGAGAGTCAGGCAGCTGAGCAAGCCCGCGGGAGGGATGCAGGCTGCCCAGAGACAGCTGAGCTAAGAACAGAAAGTTACAATAGTTACTCACTGAGCACATATTACTTGCCAGACCCTGTGCCAAGGCCTTTCCCTGCATTTTCTCCTGTGGCTCTTAACTACACCACCTTAGGGGAGGTATCATCCTTACCATTTTATCAGAGAGCCAAGGCTTAGGGAGATGAATTGTTATTGGTCACCATGAGTGAGAAGCTAAGTTTTCAGGAATACAAGTATGTCATGTCACTTCTGTGTTTAAAAGGATTTTAATCGCTTTCCAGCTCACTTAAAATGAAAGCCAGATTTCCTAAAACGGTCTGCAAGGCCCTGGAAGGTCTAACTCTTGGTAATGCTCTGATATAATCTTCTTCTATTACCACTCCCCATCTCCCACCCCACCTCCAGTCTTTCCACCTCTCTGGCTGCTTGCTATGTCTAGGACATTCCAGGTAAGCTCTACTTCAGGACCTTGGCTCTAGCTCATTCCTCTGCCTGGACCTTTCCCAGATGAGCCATCCTCTCATCCTTTTAGGTCTTTATTTTCTCCCCCATCCAAGTACTAACCAGGCCCGACACTGCTTAGCTACCGAGGTCAGAAGAGACTGAGAATATCTAGTGTGGTACAGGCATAGACTAGGTCTTTACCTTCTTACTGAGTCTGTCCTGATAACGCAATTTAAAATTAGAACCTTTCAACACTAAATTCCTCTTCCTTGTTTCATTTTCCTCTATTGTACATATCACCAACCTATACATTATATTCTTACTTATTCTTAGTTATATTGTAACAGTTTTCTTCCATTAGTGTCTAAGCTCTCCCGTTGACAACCATCACAGTAATAACTGATGGAGGCAAGAATCTATCACGGATGTTACAACTAGTGGGTGAAAGTTTGATTTACATCTCTCTACAAGATCCGTATCCATTATAAAGGGGAAAATAGCAACTTTGTGGTGGAGAATCTTGACAGACACTATCTTAACTAAGGAATCAAAGTGAACATTACACACAATGAGATAACTTGATGTCATGTGATGCAAGGCGAACACAGCCTCACTTTTATAGAGTTGATGCCCAAAGTGTACAACCAAAGTCTTATCATAAGGAAACATTTGACAAACCAAATTGAGGGATAGTCTACGAAATAACTGATCTGTATTCATTTAAAAAAAAAAAAAAAAAAGACTGAGAAAATCTTCCATATTATAGAAGACAACTGAATGACTTCTTTCAGTTCCAGTGGCCCCAGTTCATCTTAACCCTCCCAGCCCCTGCATGATTGCAATTTTCCATTGACAGAATCACTTGCCCGGCTCTGCCTGCTTTCATCGTTAGATCTCCCTTCAGATTATTCCCAACCCACACCCTCTAATACTGTCCACGGGTGCTCTGTGTCTCAAGTGATATGGGCACACACACCCATGTTACCCTATCTTCTTCTTCAAGAGAGGGCAAACAGTTGGCTTAACTCCTCAGCATCTCTATCTCATCACTGCAGCTTTGCCACCGCTCCCTTGAGGCAGTTCTAGGGACAGACAGATGCCACAGACATCTCCAATCAACCCCCAGGGGCCCTTACTCAGCTCAGCTGAGGGCAGAATTTCACATTTTTGTTGCCCTGGATAGTCCAAAAAGAAAGTAAAGGCCAGGGGTTGGCAGAAGCTGGTCCAGACAACTGATTTTTTTTTTTCATCTAAAGAAAGTTATCGGGATAATTGGTAAAGTTTAAATAACACCCATGGATTAGCTAATAGTACTGTATCAATGTTAAATTCCTTTTGATAATCGTATTGTGATAAAATAAGAGAATATTCTTGTTTTTAAGAAATACACACTGAAATAGAGATAATAGGGTATCAAGTTTTTAATTTACTCTCAAATGATTCAGGAAAAAAAATAGAATAGATAAATAGAGATAAGAAAGAGAGAAAATCAATCAAATCTGGTACTTTTTAAATATTGGGGGAATCTGGGTGAAGATAGTTTAGGAAGTCTTTGTACCACTTCTGTGACTTTTTTTCTTCTGTGACTTTTAAGTCTGAAATTATGTTAAAATAAAAATCTCAAAAAATTGAAGTGAGCTCCATGAAGACAGAAATTTTTATTTCCTTTGTTCATTGGTGTGTCTTTAGCATCTGTCCTTCGTATGTTCTGCATATTCAATAAATCCCCGTTGAATGAATGAACAATAGCTTAGGACTTAACAAGGTTCTAGGTGCTCAATAATACCTTTTGAGTGAATGAACACTGTTTTACGAGTTATCAGTGAGGTAACTGGCTCAAAAATGTGCCAGCTCCGTGGGGATCTGTATACACCCATTTTTCACCTAAGGCTTTCTAAGCAACAGCCACCCACCCTGCAGAGTCCACTGTCTGGCTCTGAGTAAATCCAGGAGAGACTCTGTGCTGACCTTCATCCCTCACCTGCTCATCTCCAGCAGCTTTATCAGAGACACATCTATTGCATCAATAAAAAGTTTTATTGTGAATTATCCCAAGGGATAGATAAATAGTCTCTGTAAATCATTTGAAAAGTGTAAGATGTGGGGGTAAGGGATAGTTATGGAGTTCGAGAAGGTCATGTACACACTGCTATATCCAAAATGGAAAGCCAACAAGGACCCACTGTACAGCACGTGGAACTCTGCTCAATGTTATGTGGCAGCCTGGATGTAATGGATACATTTATGTGTATGGCTGAGTCCGTTCGCTGGACACCTGAAATTGTCACAATATTGTTTATCACCTATACCCCAAGACAAAATAAAAAGTTTAAAGGAAAAATGTTTAGGATGGCAGTGGAGAAAAGACTAGGGTCAAGTCATGATGATGAGGAGGGCAGTCATGGAGATGTGGTCAGACTGAAGGAAGGCTGTTGGGCTGTCTGGGTGACTATTTCATGGTGGACGTGGGTGACTCACCGGGATGCCGTATCGGGTCCGATACATTGTCCTCATGGCGACACTTGATCCGCACAGGCAGAATTCGTTCATGTCAGAGGCGATCTGACACGAGAGGCACAGGGGACAGAAGGCTCCACAGAGACCTGAGTGCAGGGTGAAACCACAGAGGAATCAGTCAAGACTGTAAGGAGATTGACTTAATCATACCTCTTCCAAGGGCTTCCCGGTGGCTCCGTGGTAAAGAACCCGCCTGCCAATGCAGGAGACATAAGAGATATGGGTCCGATCACTGGGTTGGGAAGATCCCCTAGAGGAGGGCAAGGCAACCCACTCCAGTATTCTTGCCTGGAGAATCCCATGGATGGAGGAACCTGGCGAGCTACAGTCCATGGAGTCGCAGAGTCAACACAACTGAGCACACCACTTTCAAGAAAATACATACTCAGGAAATGGCCTTAATGGACAGTTGGTGAAAACAATGGGGTCACCTGGCTCTTTATGTCTTGCTTCTAGATCCCGCACACACTGGGGAAATTTGCTCGTCATATGCCAGATCAGATTTAACTGCAAGACGCCTGCCTTGCCAGGATGGGAGGGGAGTTTGGGGGATGCATGTATACATATGGCTGAGTCCCTTCGCTGTTCACCTGAAAACTATCACAACATTGTTTGTTAATTGGCCATACCCCAATACAAAATAAAAAGTTTAGAAAAAACATTGCTTTAAAAAAAAATTGCTAACTTCTCCCCTGACAACCTTAACTCATTAAATCATCAAAATAGTCACTCCCCCAAAAAAAGTTCCTGCCTTGTTGATCTGAGCATGTCCAAATTATCTTTCTTCCTTATCCTTGTTTATATTTGGAGCACTGGCATAGGAAGTTTGTGGCGTCTGAATGTCTGAGAAACCCTCTGAAAGCTGTGGGAGGGTACTTAGGATCAGAAAACATTGAGTAAAGAAATCATTGGAAAACTGAGATAAGCAGTAGGAAACAGATTCTAGACGGTCATTCTGGCAAAGAGTAAAATTCTATTATTGTTATGAGGATCGAAGCAAGTAAAAGTTAAGGGATATTGACATAAAAACTTAAAAAGCATACTGAACTTTCACTTTCAAGAGTCTGTGTGAGACAAAAAAGGACCTGAGAAAATAGAGACAAACAGGAAACTGTTCTCAAACGTGCTGAGTTCAAGCTTATTTTGAAAAACTTATTTTAGGGTGGAGGTTTGTCATGGCTGTACCCTGGATGAGATAAGAAAACTCTTATTTTTTGATTGATGGCTTTCAGCAAAAGGCTGTCTCCACAGAACTTGGAACTTCCATCATATACACACACATAAAAGAGGCTCTTTCTCAAGACAGTGGAAAGACTAGCCCCACAGAGAATGTCTACATCCCTTTGGGCAATAGACTGGGAAACAAGGAAATTGTCTTACACCAAAGCGTGTTTGGTACTGTGAAAGAGTTTAAGGTTAGGAAAACTAAAAACCTGAAAGCTTCCTGAAATGGACCGACCACAAGATTCATAAGAATAGTGAAAACTGGGAACACAGACTCAGCCCTGTAGGGAAAGGAGAAGATTGGAGAAACACATTAAGAACACAGGGATGCTAATGAGGTGGGAAATATAAAGCCAGATGATCGATCTGGATAAGGATAATAAATTCAAGGCAGGCAGACAAAATGAATGAATAAAACAGGTTGAAAAAAACACAAACTAGCCAACAGTGGATGATGGACATGAATATGGCAAACTGTAGAGTGAAGGTCCCTTTGAATAGGGTTAACTAATGGGGTTAGAAGACTCTTAAGAGTCCCCTGGACTGCAAGATCAAACCATTCAATCCTAAAGGAAATCAGTCCTGAATATTCATTGGAAGGACTAACGCTGAAGCTGAAGCTCCAGAACTGTGGCCACCTGATGCGAAGAGCTGACTCATTGGAAAAGACCCTAAGGCTGGGAAAGATTGAAGGCGGGAGGAGAAGGGGGTGGCAGAGGCTGAGATGGTTGCATAGCATCACGAACTCAATGGACATGAGTTTGAGCAAACTCCGGGAGATAGTGAAGGACAGGGAAGCCTGGTGTGCTGCAGTCCATGGGGTCCCAAAGAGTTGGACACGACTTGGCGACTAAACAACAACAACAAAAAGTCAGCTTGGCAGCAGCTGACTTCTGCCGGTTGAGAATGAGGACTCCTCTTTCCAGATTTTCCAAATTTTCAAGAGAAGCTGGAAATCTAGATTGGAAAGCTACATTTTTTATGTGAAATCTGATCTGAGAGGGGCAGGCACCTGGTCTTGTGGCATGCAGGATCTTAGTTCCCTGACCCGGGCTCCCTGTCCTGGAAGCGAGGAGTCCTAACCACTGGACTGCCAAGGAAGTCCATGGCATCTGACTTTTATATGGTTTCTATGGTTTTGAAGTTAATACAGCAAGAGGGGTCATTATGTACAGGACAAACGAAACGCATCCAGTAGTGAAGTCTGCCCAGGCGTTCCACCTTGTGACCTCTGATCTCTACAATCACACATGGATCTCAGTGAGAGGATAAGCGAGCGGTTTCTGTTATGGCAGCGACGGCATGGTTGTAGCCCGGGAGAAAGCAACGGCTACGTTTACTTACAGATCCCTATGTCATCAAAGCAGTCAAAGGTGCCGGTTTGCCAGTCACTAGACGCCGAGACCACCGAGCCATAACCTGGCTGCGAGACAACTGGGTTCATTTTCAAGACTGAGTTCAAAAGGGTACTGCCTGTGAAAACAAAACCAAGAAATTATTTAACACCTAACTGTATTGGTTGGATATAACATAGATATCAATTCAGAAAGCATTTCACTGCACCTCCTTTGGTTGGAGTCAGTCACATTCAACCAACTTAGCATCACATTTCCAGACTATTTCTGATATTTGAGAATTAAAAATATAAAAGATAGAAAGGCAACATAAAGGAGAATGGATGAGGATTCCATTTTCAGGTTGTCTGGTTGTGTATGTGTGTGTGTGTGTTTGTGTGTTTTCCCCATTCACCAAGTCCTCTTTTATCAGCAAGATGATTTTTTTTGTGTGTGCTGTTTTCAAGACAACTATTTTGCATTTGAAGTATTTTTATTTAATGGTCATTATAATCAGTTTTTACAAAGCAAGTTCACAGGCATTCTCTCAGTTGCTCTTCTGTAAAAGTAAAAGTTGTTTACTTCTCCATAAAATTGGTGTTATGAAAGCAGGTGTTTCTGGCTAATGTCAGCATTAGCAAACTGATTACTAGTGGTATCCTGATAGCCAAAGTTTACCTGGAAAAAGATTAATTTCTCTTTGTGAAGGTTTCTCCGAAAAAAAGAGGCTTTAAGTCCCACAGAAAAACCCAGTGGTTGCAAAACCACTAGGAAATGGTGTCCCTCCCATACTTCTCACATTTCATCCAGTGATCAAGTTAAGTCTTGTGAGCTGTTACCCAGTAAGAACTCTCAAGAGAGAGAATGTCTTTGATTTCATTCATGACTAATGGGAAAACTTTCTCTTTTCTTGTATTGAATCTAACTATGCTGTGCTCGGTACTTTCTAATTTTATTTTTTAGTATTTATTTATTTCTTCGGCTGTGCTGGGTTTAGTTGAGGCCCACAGGATCTTTGATCTTCGTCGCAGCATACAGAATTTTTAGCTGCAGCATGTGGGATCTAGTGCCCTGGCCAGGGATCGAACCTGGGACCGCTGCCTTGGGAGGGAGGAGTTTTAGCCACTGGATCACCAGGGAAGTCCGCGTGCTCTGTGGTTTGGTCCCGGGTCACTTTCAATACTTCCCTTGACTAGTTGGAGGGCAGCCTCTACTCACATTTCCCATCGCTTTACTCCCTTCAGTCTTCCTCCGCTGTGTTGCTAAGGAAGCCTCCAGTCCAAGATTCTACTGCTGTGGTTCCCAGTCCTGACTGTGCACCCATGTTCATGCTCGTGCTTGGTTAAAAATACAGATAGATGCAGTAGATATGCAATAGGATATTGCTGAGCTAATGAGCAGAGAGGTGATGGTGAAGTCATGAGGATGGATAGTATTCCCTTGTCTAACCAAGTGAATTTAAATTCGTGAAGGGTAAGACACAAACTTTTCAGTTTTTATGTAGAAGTGTTTTGTATTTCTCATTATAAAGGAGTCTTATTAATTAAAATCTTCTACATAGAAGTTATTTTCCACGGGTTTGTTTACAAACCAGGCTTAGAAAATCGCTGTCACCTTGTTAGCTAACATTTGTGATATAACTTATTTAAATACAATAGAAAACTTACTTATAACCGGCAACGTTTTCTTTTATTTTTTAAAAAATTTGCTATGGGTAAGAACCAGTTGAGGGGGTTTTAAAATTATAATCCCTAGAAATTTGGATTTAATTTAAAAAGTCTAGAAAGGGATTGAGGAATCTATGTATTCAATAAGTATCAAAGTGCTTCTTAAGGGAGAAGGGCTGATAAAAAGATGCAAGAGTGGTGAAGGGGACCAGCTGTTTTGGTGCCTAATCTGACTGCTTTTAAATCTACATCATATTTGTTTGACTGCTTTTCCAACCACTGATTCTTCTGAGAACCAAATCAAACAGAGGATAAGAAGAGAAAGGAATAATTCTTTCAAAATCTTTTTATCCAGCAAGTCCGGCCTTATTTTGATATTGGGTGTAGGTGCAAAGCCAGAGGGGAGATATCAGAACTTTGAATAAGGAGGAGAAATGGAGAAGAGAACTCATCAGGTAGGACTCTCCGGTAGTGAAATAGAAGACCTAAAACTGCAGAGACACTTGCACAGCACCGGAAGGACAGGTATAATAATTCACAGAGGAAGTGGTGGCATTTATTTTCAATCAAAACAAGTCTGTTCTAGAAAGAGGCTCACAGAATTAGAGAACGAATTTATGGTTGCCCAGGGGGTAGGGTGGGGGGAGGAGGAAAGGTGGGTGAAAGGACAGTTAGGGAGCTGGGGATGGACACGTACACACAGTGATATTTAAAATGGGTAACAAATAAGGTCCTCCTGTATAGCACAGGGAACTCTGCTCAATGTTACCATGGCAACCTGGAAGGAGGGGAGTTTGGGGGAGAATGGATACATGTATATGTATGGCTGAGTCCCTTCTCCCTTCACCTGAAACTATCATAACAAAAGTGTACCAAAAAATAAAGCAAAAAAACAAGTTTGTTCTGGGAATCTCTTTGACCCCACGAAGGGTGTAAGATAAACACCTGACCCAGGGACCTGAGCTGAAGTCCAAACATATGATCTGGGAACAGGTTTCTTGTTTTTTTTTTTTTTTAATCATTTGTTCTGGAAAAACTTAGGAAGGCTGACTGGAGAGCGTGTGACTCTTGTGTAGGCAAGATAGTAGACATTCTAGACAGTGAAAATAATGTGAGGAAACACCCAGGAGGCAAAAAGAGTGTGGAAGGCATGAGGAACAGTGAAGACATTTGCTTTTTGGAGCAGGAAACAGGGTCAGAGTGCACGACAGGTGTACTTCAGGGTCTTTCTTATACTCGAAACAGACACTGCTAATCAATCCTGGAATGTTCCTGTTGGACGTATCTTCACAAGACAGGGTATCAGAGGATCCTACTGTTTGATCAGAGTTGGCACATGATACTTAAGAAATAGTTACAAGTAAGAGTAAGTTGTATAGGTAATGTGTGATTCAGCTCTGAATGTTACAGATATATCCCTGACCTCAAGAAAGAATTATCCATTACTTTAAAAATTATTTACTGGGAAAATCAGTATAGTTAACATATACAGAAAGCTGCTTCTGCTATTGGGTGTGTATATACCATTAAAGAAAGAGCAATGTACCAGTAAGACTATGTTCTTGACAGAAACTGCTTTATAATAAAAACCAGTGTTTTGGTTATCAGTATAGGTAACCAAAATCAGTCTAGCCAATATATCAAAAAGGAAAACTGTCCTTAAGTACTTCTCTAGAGACCGCAAAGCTAAAAATTACTCCAGGGCAAAAACTATATCTTAAATATTCTTCTAGTGCTTCATATATTTGTTGTGTTGAGTCGTTTAGAGTAAGGATAAAATTTGCTGTGTTTGATTTTTTTTCCCATTTATTTTTATTAGTTGGAGGCTAATTACTTTACAACAGTGTTTGATTTTTTTAAAAAAAAAAGAGCGAATAATATCCTAAATAAGAAATATTGATAAAGAAAAAAAGCAAACCTGGAATGGGCAAATGCTACCATTGCTATATATGAAAACATTTGTCCTGGTATGTATTGTGTGCCTATTAATTCAATTCCTAGTCTAACACAGGGACTCATGCCACTTGCTTTAAAATCCCTAAATTCCCTTTCTTAAATTAAAATTTTTAGAAAAAGTGAAAGTATTAGCTTCTCAGTCATGTCCAACTCTTTGCGACCCCATGGACTGTAGTCCACCAGGCTCCTCTGTCCATAGAATTCTCTAGGCAAAAATACTGGAGTGGGTTGCCATACCCTTCTCCAGGGAATTTTCCCAACCCAGGAATCGAACCTGGGTCTCCTGCATTGCAGGCAGATTCTTTACAGTATGAGCTACCAGGGAAGAGGTATATTTTAAAAACACCCTACAATATATGTGTGTATGGATGTGTATGTGTGCATATATGTGCTTATTTACAGATTTTGCACTTCTGAATATCAGGGATAGAGCTTCACTGAGGGGCAACAGAGATCAGTGATTCTTAAATTATGATGTGCTCAGGACTCACCAAGGTGTCCTTTCAGAAAGCAGATCCTTATTCAGTTGATCCAGAGTGAGACCCAACATTTGCCTTTTTAACAAGCTCATGGCTGGTGTCAATGCTATTGGCATCTGGCCCACACTTTGACTAGCCCAGGCCTAGATCATGGTTAGGAACTGGTGGAGACAAATGAACCTGGTTTCAAATCTATTTTCCACACTCTCTGTGTTCTCAGACAATTAAACTAAATTCTCTGAGCCTCAGTTTTAGCACCTTTAAAATGAGTATAATCTGACTTTCTTCTTTGTTGTGTTAATGTGATGAGACTATGTCTATTAAGCCCCGTGTTCCCTGTGTGTCAGTGACCTGACATTGTCTGTTTTACACTAAATATGGCCAAGTAGCAGTGTCTATGCATGACTTATTGATACAGAAAAGCACCTGGGATCAATGGGTTTGAAGTCAGAAAGCTTGGATTTTATTCATTGCTAGTGTTTGGGAAGTTCACATAAGAATACATACATGAAGACATTTTGAAACCTGCAAATCACCATACAGATGGGAGAGCGTCTAAGTGCCAGCGAACATTGATGGAAAAAATCTGAATGTGATATGTTGCCAATACGACCATAGCTTATGCTTATAGAGAGTGCTATGCTTCCCATGTTTGGTTCCTACTTAACACTGGTCTATATTTAATATTCACAGCAGGTCAGAGCACTCAGGGGATTAGGCTGTTAAGACTCTTTTCACTGCAGACAAGAATACTGAAGCAAAGAGGGTAAGCGCCAAGGCCAAGGAAAAATCATGATCGTTAGTTGAACTTCTTTAATTTATACATGAGAAAAAGTAGCTTGTCTCAAAGATTGCATGTTGGCTCTACCTCCTCTTCTTAGTCTCTTCAGGGAAAAGATATGGGGAGCATCTTATGGGAAATGTTATAGGAACCAAAAGATGAGAAAATGGACCGAGAAGCATGAAGAAGCATGACCTTAACCAGGCCGTGGACTCTGGCCCTAGGCTCCATCTCTCCCAGTGACTAGCTACATGACCTTGGGTGAGTTACTTCACCTCTCTGTGCCTCAGTTTCCTCATCTGTGAAATGGGGATATCAATAGTACCCCAGTTACAAAGTTGTCACGAAGATTAAATGAGTTGATGTTTGAAAAGTCCTTTGAGGGAATCTTGGCAGAGTAAATACTTCATGAATGTTAGTTAAATAAAAACAGTGGTACTTGGCCCTGGAGGAAACAATACTTCCCCCATCCCATACTTCTTTTATACTTGTAGGAATTGTAAAGTGTGTGTAGTTCTCCCACAAGGCTACAGAAGAAAGAGCACTGATAGAGGAAACGGAAAATAAGCCACACAGAAAATAAGCCCTGGTGGTCCAGTGGCTAAAAGCACATGCTCCCAAAGTAAGGGGCCCAGGTTTGATCCCCGGTCAGGGAACTAGATCCCACACGCTGCAACTAAAAAGATCTCATGACCCTCAACTAAGACCTGGCACAGCCAAATGAATAAATAAATATTTTTAAAAATTGGTCTTAAAAAGGGAAAGAAGCCACATGTCCAAAGTGACAGACTGGCAGGGCTGGGATTTGAATTCAGTTCTAAGGGATTCCAGAAACTTCATTCTTCTTCCCACTGACCTCTATCAATCAGGGACCAGTTGAAATGAACAAACCCTGTTCAGTTTTTTCCTAGAGGGTCCCTTCTCAGGTGAATTTTAGGGCCTCAGGAAGCTAGACAGTTTGTGACTACTTTTTTCCCTAATGTACACATGTACATATGTATGTATTTTTAATATCTTGAAACCAGTCAATGAAAACTTAACCTAGAGTATGCAGTACATGTGTAGAGAACTGGTTCTCAACCAGAGATGATTTCAACTCCTGGAGGACATTGGGCAACATCTGGAGACATTTGGGGTTGTCCCAACTTGGGGACAAGTGTGTAGAGGCCAAGGATATTTCTAAACATCCTGAAAGCACATTTATTTTTTTAAAGAAAAGAACTTTCCATCACCAAATGTGAATTGGGCTGAGGTGAGAAAGTGGTTTAGAAAATATCATCAACATCATGAAACATGAGCCTGGGGCAGCAACATGAGCCTGAAGCCTGTTGAATGCAGTCTCCTAGCAGACATGGACGAGCAGTCTTTGTGAGGAATGAAACCTTACTCATTGTTTCTGAATTCAAAAATGTTCAAAGTGGGGACTCCCCTGGGTTCCATCCCTGGTCTGGGAGCTAGATCCCATAAGCCACAACTAAGACCCTGTGCAGCCAAATAAATAAATATTTTTAAAAAATGTTCAAAATGCTCAGGATCAGGCCAGGATCCTGGTCCCCTCACAGGTTTGTTCACATCCTATTCTGTATGCTTCTTCTGTGTGGCAAGTCCTATTGGGACTTGCCTCCAAACCTGCCTCTTGTCTCTTCCTTCTGCTTATTGTTCCTAGTTGACAGTTTAACCTCTCCAGTTCTACTGTTTTTTTTTTTTTCTTTAAATAGCCCTTTAATTGAAATGCAATATAAAGTTGCTCAGTTGTGTCCTAATCTTTGTGACCACATGGACTGTAGCCTGCCAGGCTCCTCTGTCCATGAAATTCTCCAGGCCAGAATACTGGAGTGGGTAGCCGTTTCCTTCTCCAGGGTGTATATATATATATATATACAATAAAGGATAGAAATTGTAAACATGATTGATGAATTTTCATCAAGTGAATTCTTGAAACCACAACCTGAATCGAGAACTAGGACATCATAGAACCCCAGAAGCCCTCCTTACTCTCATAGGGGCTCTAACCCTCCACCCAGAGGCAACCTCTATCCTTTCTTCTAACATCAGAAGCTCATTTTACCTGTGTCTGAGCCTTATATTCATTGGATTATAAACATTATTTATTCTTCTAGTTCTTGCTTCTTTTGCTCATTGCTGTATAATATATCATTTTATAGACATACCACAATTTCTTGATCCATGCTTCCATTGTATTGTTTGCCATCTGGACTGTTACCAATAATACGATACTACTATGAACATTCTTGTACATATCTTTAGGTGAACTATGTATGCATCTCTGTTATATCTATATCTAGGAGTGGAATTGTTGGGTCCCAAGGTTTGTAAATAGTGCCAAACAGTATTCCAAAGTAGTGGCACTAATGTACACCTCCATCAGTAATGTATGAGAGTTCCAGTTGCTCCACATCCTAGCCCATATCGGGAAATGCCGCTATCTTTCTTTTTACTCATAGACTTCTAAAGAATCTGGGAAGCAGGCACCTAGGTTTAAAATTGAGAGAAACAGAAACTATGGTTAAATGATTAAATAGAGTCATCACATTTATGAAAAAAATACAGATTATTCAGTTAAATTTGAAAATTATGTCCCAAGCAATATTTGAGCTATACTAAAAAAAAAAAATATTTATTTGAAATTCAAATTTAACTGGGCATCCTATATTTTACAGGGTTGGAGGGTTGGAGAAGGATTTTGGTATGAGGTAATACCAGTGTAGGGGCAGTTACTGCTCCCCACACTTACAGGAATGGGAAGTGATGGAGGGGAGGTGAAAATAGTGGGCTTTTCTAGGTTGTGGAGTAGGCCCTTTTCTCCACAACCATCCTCCCCTACCCCCACCACCCCTGCCATAGTGTCCCAAAGGACAGTGGTTTATTTGATTTCTAGCTTGATTATTTAAGAGCATTTCCTCTGGGAATGTATAATTGTTTATTCATGGATAGAGGAAGGAAAACTGAAATTTCTTGAGCAGTTTCTATTGCCAGTTTCCATGTTTGGCAATCTGATGTGTGATATCGGATTCTAGCCTTGCAGCAATCTTGCTTCCTGTGTTGAAATCTGATACTTGGAGAAGTTAAGCGGCTCAGCCTGGTTCAATGCCAGGCGAGCTAAAGCCAAAGTCAGAGTTCTTCTATTCCACCAAGCCCTCTGTCTCGTGGAAGGAGTTTCATTGACTTGCCTGAGCCTCACATGGGCTCTATTTCTCTCAGCCAGTCTGATCTATCTTGATGGGGTCAGGTGAGATTGCTGCTTATCATTCATTCACTAGGGCTTCCCAGGGCTTGTCAGTCCCTTGATTTCCCCTCTTTTCTCCTCTGTCTACCTCCTTCTGGCTTTCAACTTCCTACCAGATCATTCCATGGGTTCTATGCCGCCCATTTCTGGAACAAGGAAGTTATATAAAGGCAGTTGAGAAGGCCTTGCTTCTGATCACTTTGAGATTTTGCAGCATTTAGCAACCCACAGCATGCCTGTCTTCTACTCCCTGGTCTAAGTCTACGTCCCACTCCATCCCCCCAGCTCCAATGTGTCTTAAGCAGAATTCTGCAGCCTCCACGTCACACTGGACCAGTTATACTGTTAACCAGAAAATGGCATCCCCAAACGCCAGTTTGGCCGTGTTAGGATTACAGTTGTGTGTGTGTGTATTAGTTGCTCAGTCGTGTCCGACTCTCTGTGACCCTATGGACTGTATCCCACCAGGCTCCTCTGTCCATGGGATTCTCCAGGCAAGAATACTGGAGTGGGTTGCCAGTTCTTTCTCCAGGGGATCTTCCCTGACCCAGGGCTTGAGCCCGGGTCTCCCACATTGCAGGCAGATTCTTTACTGCCTGAGCCACCAGGGAAGTTATTTTGAGCTGATTATTTTGAGAAACAGCAGACTCGGGAGAAGATAGGAAACCGAGTAGAAGTCATGCTTTAGGGGAAATGTATATTTAGAAAGAAGATCACCATTTGTAAGGTGGTCTCCCTGTCCTACCAAGAAAAGAAGAATGACTGTAATAAGAAAGAAATCATAAGAAACTCTTGGATGGACCAGGCCCTTTTCTGCACAACAAATCTTATTTTTGTTGACCTGGCCTCCTCCCCATAACTGGTCCATTCCCAGCTTCTCTTTTGCTTTTAGCAGAAGATGATATTTAAGCCTGAAGTCTAAGCCACTGCTGACAGTTACAGTTTTCCTTCTTTTCTCCCATGTATGTGCGATATAGGTGTTAATCAACTTCTGCCTTTTCTCTTTATCTTTTGTTACAGGGCCCCAGCTGAGGAGATAGATGGTTAGAGGGAAAATTATTCTTCTCCCCCTACAGTGTCATTTCTTTTCTTTAAAAAATTTTTTGGCTGTGCTGCATGGCATGTGGAATTCTAGTTCCCTGACCAAGGATTGAACCTATGCCCCCTGCATCAGAAGCAGAGTCTTAACCACTGGACTGTGATGTTAGGAGACAGAGGAGGAAATGGTCCCTTTTGGTTTATAGACTGGGAGTGAAGAGAGATGAGGTCACATCACTTTCTGACCTCCAACTCCCTGTAGCTGGCCCCAGAAACCATCAACCCCTGCACCTAGGAAGACATCTCCTTTCTTGATCTTTTCCAGCACCCAGACCTCCACGGCAGGCCTGAGTCTGCATCTGGAGCCAATTATCTGGATCTCATAATTCCCTGTTGTTGTATCCTAGTAGGATGCTGCCTAATGTCCCACCTATTATGTAATTTCTGAAATCTTAGCCAGAACAATGAGAACTCTTAGTCATAAGGAAATTTAAAAATGATTATGCGTAGTTGATGGTATGGCATTTTCTAATGGAAGCTAAATCTTTTTATTTTTAAAAGGTCACTCGAAAACATTTCTCCTCATGGTTAAAGTGGTGCTCATGCCTGCTAATGCTTAAATGAGGAGCCCTCTTGTATTTTTTTTTTTTAATTGGAGGATAATTGCTTTACAATGTGTTGGTTTCTGCCTGACAACAATGTGGATCAGCCTTAGGTACACATATGTCCCCTTCCTCTTGAGCTTCCCTCAACTCCCCTCTCTGTCCCATCCACCTCTTGTGTTCTTGATAGTGCAAGACTGGGAAATTTTTGGACACCAGGAAAGTTCAGTTACCCTCCTTTCATCCAGACGGTGAAGGGGACTTGGCTCACTAAAGCCTTTAATTTGGGGACAGGGTAGAGAATAATGATCACTTGATAAAGTGATCCATGCCCCCTGCTGTCATCCTACCATTATTAATCTCTTTGGTGACCTAATTCATTAAGCTTCTTCTCTACTTTTATCTTATAAGTTATGAAGGGCTGTCAGGCATACATGATTCTAGGGAATGATTGCCTTTTCACAGCCAAACCCCGTAAGCCTGCCCTCAGAAGCTCTTTACAGCACAACACACCCTGTTTTCCTAGTCCTTCCCTGACCCTTTCCTTCCCGTATCTGGTCAGCTTCCTCACCACTCTGCAAGCTTTCCATCTGTTCCATTCCTGCTGTGAGTTCATGCCTCCACTTTCTCTATTGACCAGTCAACATCTCATCTCAAACACTACCTCCTCCAGGAAGCCACTCCAAATCCTCCAAGTTGGGTTTGCCTCGCTCCCTCCTTTCAACTTCCTCAACAACACTTTGGTGGTGTGTTGAAGAGCCCCCTGGACTTGGGGGTCAGGATGCTGGGCTCTAACCATAGCTCTAACCATCGATACTTGGCTACTTCTGCGCCTTTTCTCTAAATGATGATGATAGTACCTTCACTTCCTTCTCCCCAGAGTCATTAGGAGAACTACAGTGGCTATAATAACTTCAGATATGAGCTACATCTAATTATGCATATTCTGAAAACTTCCTTTTTCTTTTTTGGCTAATTTTTGGTTTTTCTGAGCGTAGTCAGTGGGTTTCAATGATCTTTGTGTCCCTCAAAGACAGTGGCCTCTACGTAGCTTAGAAATTACTAAGTTCTTGGTGGGGTTCAGGACCCAATACCCTAAAATATGACACCTTGGCATACTGAAGCTGAAGGAGTTTGCAGGCGTGTTAAGTCGCTTCAGTTGTGTCCGACTCTTTGCGACCTCATGGGCCATAGCTCACCAGGCTCCTCAGTCCATGGGATTCTCCAGGCAAGAATACTAGAGTGGGTAGCCGTTTCCTTCTCCAGGGCATCTTCCCAACCCAGGGATTGAACCTGGGTCTCCTGAGTCTCCTGCACTGGCAGACGGGTTCTTTACCACTAGTACCACCTTCGGGGACGCCCCTGAAGGGGTTTGAGAAAATAGCAAAAGCAGGAAGGTCTCTCCCTTCACCTGTCTTCCCAGAAAGCAAGAGGTAAGTCTCTCAGGAGAAAGGTACCTCCCTGAGCCGGAAGGAAGGCAGACATCCTTAGCACCAGAGATGGAATTTAGGGCTTAGGATAAGCAAACCTTGTGACTTTTTCACCATTTAGTACCCCTCGGGCAAACCCTCTCATCTTGTCGACTCCACAAATTTATGGTTTCTTGGTCTAAAAGTATAAACGTTTCCTGATATGGTCACTTCTTTGAGTCTTTAATTTTCTTGCAAAAGTTCCCATGTACATTTAATAACATTTGCCTGCATTTCCCCTATCAAACTTAGTTTAATTTTCAGACCCAGCCAGGGACCCTAAGAGGGTTGAGGAGAGCTTTTCTTCCACTACATATTCAGTATTAAGTTTATTGATTCATTTATACCAGTGAGTTTCAATCAGGGGACATTTGGCAATGTCATTTTGGTTGTCACAGCTCAGGGTAGGAGGACGGCTTATTGGCACCCGGTAGGTAGAGGCCAGGAAGGCTCTTCCTCTGTCTCTGTCCCTTCCCTTCTCTTCCACTTCATACCCATTCCCACAAACAAGAAATTATTTGTCTCACTAGCGTCAAGGCTGAGAAATTTTGATTCATAGTCTTGCCCTGTTTTTAAAAAGATTTGAACCATCTACTAAATTACATACAAAACGAGACTCAAAAAAAAAGAGATCAGGGAAAATAAAGCCTGGAGTAAATTTGGCACTAGTTTTAAGGTTCCTGTCCAGTACTTGGTATGGGCTGAAAATTAGTCTCTGAGCTTCCCACTAAGCAAAGCAAAGAGGGAATACAAACATTTAGGAGATTGATCACGTCCATAAAATAAAAAGAGATTGAGACCTAGACAGATTTCTCAATTTCCTCAAAAAGGAGATGATACATAAAATGCAGTGGCCAAAGCCTATCTCAATAGTTTTACAATAGAAAGAGCAGTGACTTTCCCGAACCTATTCCCTAATACAAGGTCATAGCACAATTCTGGGGTAGAATCAGTAAAAGCAAGACGCTAAAATGATCTCATCTGAGTATCTACCTCTCTGATAATCTAGGATGATTCAAGATTAAAAATCAGATTTTTTTAGATTGTTCAGTGAAAAACATGGATGGATATTCTTGAATATTCCTCCATGGGCAGTATTTTCACCACCTGGGGTTTGATAAGACTTGTGCTGCACTGAGGCTAAATTAGAAGTCTTTGGCATGAATCTGAGTTCAGATACCCAGCGAGGGCTGCCTATTACACAGCAACAGGTGTGAGGAAAAGGCATATAAAGCAAATGTAGTGTTATAAAAACTAAAAGATGCAAACAGGACAGGCACCTGAATAGAAGTGTGGAGGTGAGTTGATGGCCATCCTAATTCAACATGGAGATAAGCTAAAGGCATACCTGCAGGAAAGTCTGTGTTTTCCTTAGAAATCCATTCTATTAATAAAACTACTTTAGCAAGTGACCAGTGGGGAAGCTTAGAAAGGAGACTTGGCCAACACGGGCTACGACTGGTATTTAAATATCTATTTAAAACAAGCTGGTGTTTTATTGAGCAGTACATCTTGAGCACACACCAATGAATCACATCTGGCTGTACAACTGATCAAAGTCCAAGTTCTACAGCAGAGAGCTGGAAAACTTTTACACCGGGTGTTACCAAAACCCACCCATTGTGATGATAGAAGAAAGCAGTAAAGCGCTCATGGAGTCTCATTTTAGGTAATGTGACTTCCTGGTTGGGCTTCCCTGGTGGCTCAGTGGTAAAGAATCCAACGGCCAATGCAGGAGACACAGATTCGATCCCTGATTTGGGAAGATCACCTGGAGAAGGAAATGACAACCCACTCCAGTATACTTGCTTGAGAAATCCCACAGACAGAGGAGCCTGGCAGGCTACAGTCTATGGGGTCTCAGAAGAGTCAACATGATTTAGCGACTAAACAACAACAGCAAACTTCCTGGTCAATGCTACGAAGACAGAAATTACAATATGGACCCTTAGATTATATAATAAGTTGACCACTTGGCTTCATTCTGATTCTGGTCCCATTGGTCTAAGTGAAGGAGGCTTTGGAGTTGATATTTTTAAAGCTTCCTAGGTGATTCCAGCGTACAGGGCGGGCTGAGAATTGAATTATCATAATTATTAAAGGACATCTATCCAAAACGATGATTTGAGTACTGAAGGAATGGAACGTAAGTCTTTTTACACAAAAATAAAACACACATTTCCCCTCTAATTTCAAATGTCCCCTCCCACTTAATTTTTCACCCAAAATATGTATAATTTTAAAAACTTAGTTCAAATAGTACAATCAATGAAGATAAATCTAAATGTCAAAAATCTAAATTTTTGACAAAAATGTCAAAAGAAAATATTTCTTTTAAATCCAGCATACAAGGCTAACCACTATTTTTTTTAGGGGGGCACACAGCATGAGGGATATTTAGTTCCCTGACCAGGATCAAACCTGTACCCTGGCAGTGAAAGCAGGGAGTCTTAACCACTGGACTGCCAGGGAAGTCCAAAGATTAACTACTGTTGACATCTGTGATGTCTGTGCTTCCATTTAATCCAACAAAAATTTGTTTTGTGTGTGTAGGAACACATTTGAATGAGTTTACTCCCAAATGTGGCAGTAAAACATTTTTCCTACAGGGAAAAAAATGCTGTTTTCTTTTTTGTTATAACTGGGGAGTGAGCATTTATCTCTTTTAAAATTGGGATCCAATCATTGGGCTTTAGCTCAGAATTATTATCTAATTAGTTAAAACTTCTACGTGACTCTTGAGTTGATATAAAGGAACAGAAAGAGTCTTTCCAAGAAAGAGTTTGAGTTCTTCCAGCTCATCCCCCAATTTATTTCTGTCTGCAGAATTAAAGGCTGAAATATTATTGGTTCAGTGAATGAATCCTTGAGTTAGAAGTTTTAAGTCATATGCAGCTATGAAAACTCAACTAAACTCAGATTCCTCCCTTAGGCAATTATTTTCCCAGACTCATGTCTTGCTTTTATTCTATCTGTTGTCTCTTCACCTCTTTCTTGGAAATCTTTGTCTCCAGTAGGAACTCAGCAGGGGAGAATCCCAGAAAGAGAAAAGGGGGTCACCAGCTCCTGGACTTGCAGAGGGCTTGTCTCCACCCATGTTTGGAATATCTATTATCTGGTCTTATCAGCATAGCAAACCTGTAACTTGGCTAAAAGAACCAGAAGACCTAAGAAGTACAGGACTGTAATTTAAAACTTGTTGCAACTTAAATTAGAACTGGAATCATCTGTCCTTTGAGTCACGTGGGTTGAAGATCACTTATAGCTAATAGCTCCATTCACTTCAGCACAAACATCTTGAAGCGACCTAGCTGATTTTTTAAAAAGTCTTTTTTGGTCAACAGTCAACTTTGCTAAATAATTTTAGATTTTGTGCTATTAGCAAGGGATGGGGTTGTGGGGGGGTGGCGGTGGGAAGAGCCCTTCACCCCACTCAGTGCCCACAAATTGCATTGGTGACGGAAGAAAAGAGGGTTAAGATAGTGCTGGTCATTAGCCATAAAATCAAAGGTCAAAATTACAGAATGGTGAATTTGGGTGGTGTCCATAATCCAAGGGCTTCCCTGATGGCTCAGTGGTAAAGAATCTACCTGCCAATGCAGGGGACACAGGTTCGATCCCTGGGTTGGGAAGATCCCCTAGAGAAGTTTAAGAGTAATTTTAAGTGCTAATTTCTCAATAAAGCTGATGGCTAAACAATGATGCTTGCTCAGTACTCTTGACTTCCTCTGCATTTTGCTAATACATGGAAGTGCACTGGGGCGGTTCTTCCGATGGATTGCTTTGGATGGCTTCGAAAGAGCTAAAGCAAGCATATCCTCAGGGCAGCAATAAAGTTGGGGCGATAAAGTGAAATAAAATACAGGAGAAATATTTATTCTCCTTCCTCAAATAAAGGTAATCTTTGAGGGAAATAATCACAATTATGCTGGACTTGTTTACATATGGAGGAATGTAGATGAACAGCATGTCACACTTTTTTCAGTGTGTTTAAGACCTCATTACTGACTCAATGGGCATGAGTCTGAGTAAACCCTGGGAGATGGTGAGGGACAGAGAAGCCTTTGGTTTAGGTGGGCTGCAGTCCAGGAGGTTGCAGAGTCAGACATGACTGAGTGGCTGAACAACAAAAGGCCTCTCTGAGGGCCTGGTGGCTCAGACAGTAAAGAATCTGCCTGCAATGCAGGAGACCTGGGCTCAGTCCCTGGGTCCGGAAGATCCCTGGGAGAAGGGAATGGCAACCCACTCCAGTATTCTTGCCTAGAGAATTCTATCGACAGAGGAGCCTGGCGGGCTATAGTCCATGAGGTCACAAACAGTCAGACACGACTGTGTGACTAAGACACACACACACAAGGCCTCTCAAGGCTTCCCAGGTGACTCAAATGGTAAAGAATCTGCCTGCCAATGCAAGAGAAGCAGGAGATGCAGTTTTGATTCCTGGGCTGGGAAGATGCCCAGAAAAAGGAAATGGTAACCTGCTCCAGTATTCTTGCCTGTAGAATTCCATGGACAGACGAGTCTGGTGGGCTACAGTCCATGGGGTCACAAAGATTCAGACATGACTGTGTGGCTGAGTATGAGCATCTGACCTGATACTTTAAGATCAGCTGTTTTCAGGTCCCTCGCCTCTACTGGAGTCTGAGGTCTATGAATTCTGGCCACTCATCTTTTTATCCTAACACGATACCTGGAACAGAGTATAGGCTCAATGAACAAATGTACAAATACAGAAACAGTAAGTCTCATACGCACAATATCAAAGTCTCTAGACCAGACATCCATCTAGATGTCATGCCTTTTATTAACCATCTTTAAGAAATAAAAAAGAAAAAAAAAAACTTTTCTCCCTGACCCCTTTCTTTAAATCATACACGTGAGAAGAGTTAATCATTCCCTCAACAGTGAAAACACTAAGATCTGCCTTGGTAATATTGCCCATAATAACAACAATGCAAATCAGGGAAGGTGACAAATGGCCAGACTGTGATGATCTCAAAAATTTGTTTTTGTTATATAAAAACAGAGAGAATTAACTTCAGATCGCAAAGTAGTAACAAACGGCAAAATCTAGCAACGGTAATTTCCACAGCAAATCTTGAAACTAATTATAAAATAACAAAGTTTCTAGAAGGAATTTAGAATAATCTGCTTAAACACAAGAGTCTTAATTTCTTCTTTATAACTAAGAATATTTTTTCACTTAAAAAATGTCTTTTCATTTTTAAGAAACAGTCTATACACAGGATCTTATGAATTGCCCCTGTCAAATTTAATTTAAAAGACAATTACATGTTGCAGACATGTAGGTTTTAACAAAAATTCACCTATTATTCAATTCTGCCTTATCGTATATTAGTTATATGATGAGAATTTACTGGCTCAATAATTGATTATTTTTAAAATAATTTTCTTTTGAAAGAGGATGAAAGAGAAAGACAAGAAGTTGGCAACATTAAAGTTATTGCAAAAATACTCACCACACACAGGCTGACTACAGAGGACGACAGCAGCTCAGATAAGCAGGAAAAACCTCTGGAACACGACCGTTTTGTTGTGCAGCCCAGGGCTGTCATCAGTTAAGGCGGGGTTGGAGGGGGGTGTGGAAAGTTAGGAGATGGGACTGGAGGAAAGAAAGCAAGCCTGTCTTTACTGCTTGGGGTGGGGTGGGGTGGTCAGTGTTTCTCCGCTTAAGAAAGCGGACACTCCGTTTCATCTGATTCCATTTATTTTATGTGACATTTGCCTGATAATACTGCTTCCTTAGACAGCAAGATTTATCTATGATTGGGCAACAGCACATCTTATGAAGGTCCAAGTTTTATTTATTCAGAATTTCTAGAATTCATCTATTTCCTAAGGCATTTAAGTGTCTTGACACATGTTTAAAAGTGAGAATTGAGCAGCTGGCCTTATGATTCAAAAATGCTAAAGACATGTTAGATTTCCTTCTTGTCAGGTTGTTTTCTAAGCTAAAGCGCTGTATGGCCAATGAGAGACAAGAGAATATATTGAAGGTTAGGGGTGCAGAGAGGGACAGTGGCAATTTTGGAGCCACCCATCTGGTGCTGGTGTGGAGCCTGGAGTCTAGAAGGCAAGACTGTCGTCATGGAGATCATTGCAGGGACAATTTCATACAAAGAGAAGGTGCAGGGTTTCCCTGGTGGCTCAGCAGTAAAGACTCTGCCTGCAAAGCAGGAGACTCAGGTTCCATCCCTGGGTCAGGAAGATCCCCTGGAGAACAGCATGGCTACCCACTTGAGTATTCTTGCCTGCAAAATGTCATGGACAGAGGACCCTGGTGGGCTATAATCCACGGGGTCGCAAAGAGTTGGACATGACTTAGTGACTAAACAACAACAATAATGCAGGATGCAGAGGACCAAAGCAAGGATGGAAAACAGAAGCGTAGCTTTAACGGAAACCACCATTCCTATTGTTTAATCACAACAGGAATGGGCAGTTCTTAGAGAACGGGCACAGCGATGAGAGAGGAGCTGAATCACTTCATGAATCAGTAGATAGGTACACAGATACGCAATACTGAATACGAAAACTTCAACTGTTTCCTGGTTGCTGATTTAAAGTGTGTTCATTTAGTGGAGGTTAAAACATAATCCTTTTCGATGTAACTCTTAACTTGTAGAGTTTTTCCCATGAGTTTGAATATAAAACTTCAATGAGTCATATCACTGAAACTACTTTACGTTCTCCTTGGTTAGCTGTGTGTACAGAAGTTGTTCTTGGAGGTGGAAGATAAGGGGAAAGGAGTACCTGGGCACTCGCTGATTTTAGGGAGACCTTCAGCAAGTCTACTGATATTCATACATACCACTGAGTAGAAAACCCAGGTATCAGCACAATCGATATGATCTTATTGTAGAAGACTAGAGTGTGAGCCAAAACCATGGCACTCAGCCAAAACGGGCAGTGACATCATTCCTGTCCTAGGAGAGTTTATGATCTGGGAAGTGAGACACACCGTATGGCCCATATAGAAAATATCCTTCCCTGGTGGCTCAGTGGTAAAGAATCTGCCCGCCTGTGCAGGAGACGCAGGTCCAACCCTGGGTCAGGAAGATCTCCTGGAGAAGGAAATGGCAACCCACTCCAGTATCCAAAAAAAAAAAAGAAAGAAATATTCTTTTGTTGCTTCTTTAGTTCAGTTCAGTTCAGACTATCAGTTGTGTCCAACTCTTTGGGACCCCATGGACTGCAGCACGCCAGGCTTCCCTGTTCTTCACTATCTCCCAGAGTTTGCTCAAACTCATGTCCATTGAGTTGGTGATGCCATCCAACCATCTCGTCCTCCATCACCCCCTTCTCCTCCTACCTTCAATCTTTCCCAGCATCAGGGTCTTTCCCAATGAGTTGACTCTTCGCATCAGGTGGCCTAAGTAGTAGAATTTCAGCTTCAGCATCACTCCTTCCAATGAATATTCAGAGTTGATTTCCTTTAGAATTGACTGATTTGATCTCCCTGCTGTCCAAGGGACTCCCAAGAGTCAAAGCAACAGGTCATCAAGTTCTAGGCCACTTATTCTGTGGATCTTTGGCAAATCTCTTAATAAAAAAGGGCTGTAATGTATTAAATCAGCATGTGCTTAAAGCACAAAATCATTTCAACTAATGTGTCATATATCTTCATCATTTGACATTCATAGCAACTGTCATTGTTACTACAATAATAAAAATAAGGAAACTGAGTCCAGAGAAGTCAAGTAGTTTCCAAGGGCCCTACAGCAGCTAATCTGAAAGGGTGGAATGTGAATTCAGGCTTATCTGACATAAAAGTCTGTATTTTTCCACTATGACTCTCAACTGTAAAACAGTGGTGAAAACATCCACATCACAGGGCCCTGGGGAGGATTAAATAAGATAATAGGGGAGAGCCTAGATACATGGAGGATATGCAATAGAGTCGCGTTCCCCTCCCCTGTCACCCCTACTCTTTCTCAGGATGAAGCCCCTTTTTTAAGGTTCTTTCAAAGCCCTCTGTGTACCCCTCTCCTCCACAGTAGGATATCTCACCTGCCCCATTCCCCAGCTGGACGCTGAGCCCTTTGAAGGACAGGGGGAGGCCTCTGTCACTGGCATGAGTGAAGCTCAGGGACCTGTGGGATCACATTAAAATATCTTTAGAGTTATGGTCTGAGCCAGCCACAGGAGTCACAGTAGTAAAGAATCCACCTGCCAATTCAGGAGAACATGGGTTCAATCCCTGGGTCAGGAAGATCCCCTGGTGGAGGAGATGGCAACCCACTCCATCATTCTTGCCTGGAAAATCCCAGGGACAGAGGATCCTGGTGGGCTATAGTCCATGGGATCACAGAGTTGGACATGACTGAACACTCACTCACTCACTCACTGAGCCAGTCACACAGAAATAGGAAAAGAATCACCCAGGGATTAATTGAATTCCATCAAATAGGGAAGGAGCCAGGATTTGGGAACTTCATGCATTCTGCCCATTTATACCAACTGAGCATTTTTAAAAGGGACCCACCAGGTCATCTGTGATTGGGGTTAAATCAGGCCCCCCAGGTTCTATATTCTAGTCTCTGATCCTTTTATTCGTTCACTCAACAAACATATACGTATATACTGAGTCCTTCCTATACAACAGGGCTGTGTGAGGTACCAGCGATATAAGAGCAACAAACAGGTTTCCTGCTCTCAAGATGCCCATTTGGTTTTATCCTAGTAAACAAGAAAGAGGAAAGAAAAACACACGCAAACTCAAACAAACCCCAAGTCAGCATCCAAGTGAATAAAACTGCTGTGTATTGTTCTAAGGGTTGCAAAGACAGTCATCAAGGGGCTGTGGTTCTGAAAGAGGGAGTCGGGGAAGGCAAGACCTACCTCAGACAGGATGGGCAGGGGAGACCTCCCTGGAGCAGACACCTGAGGAGGATGAGGAGGTGGCTGTGTGGATGGGTGGGAGGAGCATCCCAAGAGAGGGCCAAAGTCCCGGCGTGAGCTCGGTGGATTTGAGGAAGTGAAAGGAGCATCTGAAGAAGTAGGAAGTGTTCAGATGGTCTAAGTGAGGAGTCCTGGAATGGCGGCAGACAGAGGTTTATAGGACTATTCAGGAAAGACTCCACAGGGACTTCTGTGATGGTCCAGTGGTTAAGATGCCGAGTTCCCACTGCAGGGGGTGTGGATTCGATCCCTGGTCAGGGATCCTATGTGCTGTGTGGCCAAACATTTAAAAAATTAAAAACAAAAACAACAGGAAAGACTCCGTGAAGAACTATATATATATATTAAAATTTGTTTATTTATTTATGACTGTGCTGGGTCTTCATTACTGTGTAGGCTTTCTCTAGCTGCAGCAAGCAGGGGCTACTCCCTAGCTGTGGTGCATGGGCTTCTCATTGCAGTGGCTTTTCTTGTTGCACAGCACGGGACCTAGGGTGCTTGGGCTTCAGCATTTGCAGTGTACAGGCCTAGTTGACCTGCAGCATGTGGAATCTTCCCGGACCAGGACTTGAACCCCTGTCCCCTGCATTGGCAGAAAGCCTCTTAAGCACTAGACCACTAGGGAAGTCCAGGAACTATATTTTCAAGGAGACAGACATGTGAACAGGTGTGTGTGTGTGTGTGTGTGTGTGTGTGTGTGTGTGTGTGTGTGTGTGTGAACTCCTGCTGAGAAAATCACCAGGCCACTTTTTTTTTGTTTGTTTTTTTGTCTTTCTTTAATCAAAAGATGTAGCATGGCTCCAACCTGGCTGGTGTTGCTCTTCTCTTTGCAAACAGGTTCCACAAGCTTTGGGGCTTAGAACGTGGAGATTTAGTGGTTGACGACAAATTCTCTGCGAAAAGTGATCAGGTTGGGTATTGACTAGACTGCTTTGGAGAGTCATTGCCATTTTCCAAAAGGACAAGTAGCCACTGGCCTGTGTCATATGGGCACTGCCTGGGGTGGAGTTCTATAACTATTGCTTCTGGGGTTAGCCACTGAGTAAATGTTTATCAAGACAGTCTGGCACAGGGGTGCCCAGTATGGCTTTTGGAGTGAGAATCGCTGCTGGCTCACAGTGTGACCTTGGTCTAGTTAGTCACCATCTCTGTACTTCAAATTCTTCATAGGGTCACTGTTGGGATTAAATAGTGAACATGTCCTAACCGTCTGAGCTTCCCTGGTGGCTCAGTGGTAAAGAATCCGCCTGCCAATGCAGGAGACTTGGGTTCGATCCCTGAGTCAGATCCCTGAAGAAGGAAATGGCAACCCACTCCAGTATTCTTGCTGGGAAATCCCATGGACAGAGGAGCCTGGTGGGCTACAGTCAGAAGGGTCACAAGGGTCAGACTTGACTTTGTGACTAAAGTCATGTAGTCATACCACTACTACCTAGCAGTCTCTTAGTATTCAGCAAATACTGCTTTTTTGCCCCCTCTCCCTTGAATTAAAGAAGTGGAGAAAAGGAATAATGAAAAGAAATTTAAGAAGTAGAATCCGCAGATTTGCTATATGGAATGTGGACAGTGAGACAGCAAAATTGAAATGGACCTCAAGTTTCTATCCTGGGGCACCGCTTGGCAGTTGTATTGTTTAAGACTCTTTCTGACTCCAGTCACAGAATATTAACAGTAAATATTAAGTGTTAGTCATGGGCTTCTCTCATAGCTCAGTTGGTAAAGAATCTGCTTGCAATGCAGGAGACCCGGGTTCTATTTCTGGGTCAGGAAAATCCCCTGAAGAAGGAAATGGCTACCCACTCCAGTATTCTTGCCTGGAGAATTCCATGGATAGAGGAGCCTGGCAGACTACAGTTCATGGAGTTGCAAAAGTCGAACATGAGGTGGATTCTTTAGTGTCTGAGCCACAGGGAGCCCAGGAATCCTGGAGTGGGTAGCCTGTCCCTTCTCCAGGGGATCTTCATGACCCAGGGATTAAACTGGGGTCTCCCGAATTGCAGGTGGATTCTTTACTGCCCGAGCTACCAGAGAAGACCACATTAAGCAAAAAAGGAAATTTATTGCCTCATATCTGAAAAATCTTCAGTGCAACTGGTTTTGGGACCAGCTTGCTCCAGGTCCAACCCTGTGATCGGGGCCCAGCGGTCTTAGTTCTGCTCTGCTTCAGGCCAACTTCATTCCTTCTCAAACTTCACATGAAGGTACAGGAGCCACCAATAGCTCCAGGCTTGTCCTCTCACATCGTCTATAATAAATAGGTAAATAATAACAGTAGTTAACACCCACATTTGCTTATACAAAAAAGAGTAGGGCAACTACTCTTTTTACATATATTGACAATTGTAATTTTCACAAGAATAATGTAGGTAGGAAAAACTCTCTAGAAGCCAGTGAAAAAGAATTCACTTTTGGGGGAGGAGCCAAGATGGCGGAGGAATAGGACGGGGAGACCACTTTCTCCCCTACAAATTCATCGAAAGAACAACTTTACGCTGAGCAAACGTCACAAAACAACTTCTGATCGCTAGCTCAGGTCATCAGGCACCCAGAAAAGCAGCCCATTGTCTTTGAAAGGAGGTAGGACAAAATATAAAAGATAAAAAGAGAGACAAAAGAGCTAAGGACGGAGATCCGTCCCGGGAAAGGAGTCTTAATAGAGGAAGTTTCCAAACACCAGGAAACCCTCGCACTGTTGGGTCTGGGGGAAGTTTTTAAATCTCGGAGGGCAACCTAACTGGGAGGGGAAAAATAAATAGAACCCACAGATTACGTGCCTAAAAGCAACTCCCAGCAGAAAAGTACCCCAGACGCCCTCATCTGCCACCAGCAAGTGGGGGTGGAACGGAGAGGAGCGGGCGGCATTGCTTAGGGTAAGGACTGGGCCTGAGTGCCCTGAGGGCGATCGGAGGGAGCTTGTGTGAGTTACCAACTTAAACTGTGGGATAGCAAGAGAGAGAGAGAGAAAATTAACTGGCCCGAACACACTGCCGGCCGTTTGCAGAACAAAGGGACCGAGCAAGTCCAGAGAAGAGCTCGCAGGCTGTGGACCGACCCAGCCCCACCGGAGGCTGGAGGCAGGGGGGAGGCGAAAGGGGCAGGCTCGGCCCCAAGGACCGCATCCCCTCCCGCACTGCAAATAGGCCTCCAGTTTCTAACCAAAGACCTCCTGAGATTCTGGATGGTCGACATCCGCCGGGAGGGTCGCCGCGAGACACAGGGCGCAGGCACCCGACCGGCGCGGGCGGGGACTGGGGCTGGGGACCCGGAGGGCAGAAGGCGCACGCACCCGACAGGCGCGGGTGGAAACTGAGACTGGGACCGCGGAAGGGAGTGGGCGCGCTGCACCCAGCGAGAGTGCGCCCGTCAAGCTCCTGGCTGCCTGAGCCTCCCGGACGGGGAAGGCACAAAACTCAGGCACAGCTTTTTGTTCCGCGCTTCTGTGGAACACCCGAGGGCTGGAACCGCGCGCAGCGCAGGGCACGCTCCATATAGAGCAGCCGGGAGCCTGAGCAGCATAGACGGGGAAAGCAGTGCCAGCCCCTGCCCGCAGTGCAACGGAACTAGCAACCTGAATAAGAGTCCACCTCCGCCCGCCTGTGTCAGGGCAGAAATTAGGCACTGAAGAGACCGGCAAACAGAAGTCAAATAAACAAAGGGAACCGCTTCAGAAGTGACCAGTGCAACAGATTAAAATCCCTGTAGGTAACACCGACTACACCGGAAGGAGCCTGTAGATATCGAGAAGTGTAAGCTGGAACGAGGAGCTATCTGAAACTGAGCCGAACCCACACTGACCACAGCAGCTCTAGAGAAATTCCTAGATATATTTTTACTTTTTTTTTAATTAAAAATTTTTTTCCTTTTCTTTTATTTTTTTATTCTTTCTCTTTTATTCTCTTTTAAAATTCCCTATTACTCCCCCATTACTCCTTAACTTTCATTTTCATAGATTTTTACAATTTTTTTAATTAGGAAAAAATTTTTTTCTCTCTTTTTTTTTCTTTTTTTCTTTTTCTCTTATTCCCTTTTAAAGTCGTCTATTACTCCTCTACTACTCCTTAATTTTCATTTTCATTTCACTATAACCTTGCAAAAAAAAAGAGAGAAGCCCTATTTTTAAACCGAACTTCATATATATTTCTAAAATTTTTTGTGTTTTTGTTTTTAATATTATATTTTTAAGAGTCTAACCTCTACTCTAGATTTTTAATCTTTGTTTTTCAGTATGTGATATAAATTTTGGACATTTAAGAATCCAATATTCAGCTCCCATTTCTATTCAGGAGTGTGTTGATTACTCTCTCCCACTTCTGACTCTCTGTTTTTTACCTCAGAACACCTCTATTTCCTCCTCTCTCCTTCTCTTCCCAATCCAATTCTGTGAATCTTTGTGGGTGTCTGGGCTACGGAGAACACTCTGGGAACAGACAGCTGCGTAGATCTGTCTCTCTCCTCTTGAGTCCCCCTTTTTTCTCCTCCTGCTCATCTCTATCTCCCTCCTCCCTCTCCTCTTCTTTATGTAACTCTGTGAACCTCTCTGGGTGTCCCTAACGGGGGAGAATCTTTTCACCATTAACTTAGAAGTTTTATTGTCAGTGCTGTATAGTTGGATAAGTCTCAAGACTACTGGAAGAATAAAACTGAAATCCAGAGGCAGGAGACTTAAGCCCAAAACCTGAGAACACCAGAAAACTCCTGACTACATGGAACATTAAGTAATAAGAGACCGTCCAAAAGCCTCCATACCTACACTGAAACCAACCACCACCCAAGAGCCAGTAAGTTTCAGAGCAAGACATACCACACAAATTCTCCAGCAATGCAGGAACATAGCCCTGAGCGTCAACATACAGGCTGCCCAAAGTCACACCTAACACATAGACCCATCTCAAAACTCATTACTGGGCACTCCATTGCACTCCAGAGAGAAGAAATCTAGTTCCATGCACCAGAATACCGACACAAGCTTCCCTAACCAGGAAACCTTGACAAGCCAATCGTCCAACCCCACCCACTGGGTAAAACCTCCACAACAAAAAGGAACCACAGACCTCTAGAATACAGAAAGCCCACTCCAGACACAGCAATCTAAACAAGATGAAAAGGCAGAGAAATACCCAACAGGTAAAGCAACATGAAAAATGCCCACCAAGTCAAACAAAAGAGGAGGAGATAGGGAATCTACCTGAAAAAGAATTTAGAATAATGATAATAAAAATGATCCAAAATCTTGAAAACAAAATGGAGTTACAAATAAATAGCCTGGAGACAAAGATTGAGAAGATGCAAGAAATGTTTAATAAAGACCTAGAAGAAATAAAAAAGAGTCAATTAAAAATGAATAATGCAATAAATGAGATCAAAAACACTCTGGAGGGAACCAAGAGTAGAATAACGGAGACAGAAGATAGGATAAGTGAGGTAGAAGATAAAATGGTGGAAATAAATGAAGCAGAGAGGAAAAAAGAAAAAAGAATCAAAAGAAATGAGGACAACCTCAGGGACCTCTGGGACAATGTGAAACGCCCCAACATTCGAATCATAGGAGTCCCAGAAGAAGAAGACAAAAAGAAAGGCCATGAGAAAATACTCGAGGAGATAATAGCTGAAAACTTCCCTAAAATGGGGAAGGAAATAGCCACCCAAGTCCAAGAAACGCAGAGAGTCCCAAACAGGATAAACCCAAGACGAAACACCCCAAGACACATATTTATCAAATTAACAAAGATCAAACACAAAGAACAAATATTAAAAGCAGCAAGGGAGAAACAACAAATAACACACAAAGGGATTCCCATAAGGATAACAGCTGATCTATCAGTAGAAACCCTCCAGGCCAGAAGGGAATGTCAGGACATACTGAAAGTAATGAAAGAGAATAACCTACAACCTAGATTACTGTATCCAGCAAGGATCTCATTCAGATATGAAGGAGAATTCAAAAGCTTTACAGACAAGCAAAAGCTGAGAGAATTCAGCACCACCAAACCAGCTCTTCAACAAATGCTAAAGGATCTTCTCTACAGGAAACACAGAAAAGTTGTATAAATGTGAACCCAAAACAACAAAGTAAATGGCAACGGGACCACACCTATCAATAATTACCTTAAATGTAAATGGGTTGAATGCCCCAACCAAAAGACAAAGACTGGCTGAATGGACACAAAAACAAGATCCCTATATATGCTGTCTACAAGAGACCCACCTCAAAACAAGAGACACATACAGACTAAAAGTGAAGGGCTAGAAAAAAATATTTCACGCAAATGGAGACCAAAAGAAAGCAGGAGTCGCAATACTCATATCAGATAAAATAGACTTTCAAATAAAGGATGTGAAAAGAGACAAAGAAGGACACTACATAATGATCAAAGGATCAATCCAAGAAGAAGATATAACAATTATAAATATATATGCACCCAACATAGGAGCACCACAATATGTAAGGCAAATGTTAACGAGTATGAAAGAGGAAATTAATAGTAACACAATAATAGTGGGAGACTTTAATACCCCACTCACAACTATGGATAGATCAACTAAACAGAAAATTAACAAGGAAACACAAACTTTAAATGACACAATGGACCAGCTAGACCTAATTGATATCTATAGGACATTTCACCCCAAAACAATCAACTTCACCTTTTTCTCAAGTGCACATGGAACCTTCTCCAGAATAGATCACATCCTGGGCCATAGATCTAGTCTTGGAAAATTCAAAAAAATTGAAATCTTTCCAGTCATCTTTTCTGACCACAGTGCAGTAAGATTAGATCTCAATTACAGGAAAAAAATTGTTAAAACTTCAAACATATGGAGGCTAAATAACACGCTTCTGAATAACCAACAAATCATAGAAGAAATCAAAAAAGAAATCAAAATATGCATAGAAATGAATGAAAATGAAAACACAACAACCCAAAACCCATGGGACACTGTAAAAGAAGTGCTAAGGGGAAGGTTCATAGCATTACAGGCTTACCTCAAGAAACAAGAAAAAAGTCAAATAAATAACCTAACTCTACACCTAAAGCAATTAGAGAAGGAAGAAATGAAGAACGCCAGGGTTAGTAGAAGGAAAGAAACCTTAAAAATTAGGGCAGAAATAAATGCAAGAGAAACTAAAGAGACCATAGCAAAAATCAACAAAGCTAAAAGCTGGTTTTTTGAAAAAATAAACAAAATTGACAAACCATCAGCAAGACTCATTAAGAAACAAAGAGAGAAGAACCAAATTAACAAAATTAGAAATGAAAATGGAGAGATCACAACAGACAACACTGAAATACAAAGGATCATAAGAGACTACGACCAGCAGCTCTATGCCAATAAAATGGACAACTTGGAAGAAATGGACAAATTCTTAGAAAAGTATCTTTCCAAAACTGAACCAGGAAGAAATAGAAGATCTTAACAGACCCATCACAAGCAAGGAAATCGAAACTGTAATCAGAAATCTTCCAGCAAACAAAAGCCCAGGACCAGATGGCTTCACAGCTGAATTCTACCAAAAATTTAGAGAAGAGCTAACACCTATCTTACTCAAACTCTTCCAGAAAATTGCAGAAGAAGGTAAACTTCCAAACTCATTCTATGAGGCCACCACACCTTAATTCCAAAACCAGACAAAGATGCCACAAAAAAAGAAAACTATGGGCCAATATCACTGATGAACATAGATGCAAAATCCTTAACAAAATTCTAGCAAACAGAATCCAACAACATATTAAAGAAATCATACACCATGACCAAGTGGGCTTTATCCCAGGAATGCAAGGATTCTTTAATATCCACAAATCAATCAATGTAATACACCACATTAACAAATTGAAAGATAAAAACCATATGATTATCTCAATAGATGCAGAGAAAGCCTTTGACAAAATTCAACACCCATTTATGATTAAAACTCTCCAGAAAGCAGGAATAGAAGGAACATACCTCAACATAATAAAAGCTATATATGACAAACCCACAGCAAGCATTACCCTCAATGGTGAAAAATTGAAAGCATTTCCCCTGAAATCAGGAACAACACAAGGGTGCCCACTCTCACCACTACTATTCAACATAGTGTTGGAAGTTTTGGCCATAGCAATCAGAGCAGAAAAAGAAGTAAAAGGAATCTAGATAGGAAAAGAAGAAGTGAAACTCTCGCTGTTTGCAGATGACATGATCCTCTACATAGAAAACCCTAAAGATTCTACCAGAAAATTACTAGAGCTAATCAATGAATATAGTAAAGTTGCAGGATATAAAATTAACACACAGAAATCCCTTGCATTCCTATATACTAACAATGAAAAAACAGAAAGAGAAATTAAGGAAACAATACCATTCACCATTGCAACAAAAAAAATAAAATACATAGGAGTATATCTACCTAAAGAAACAAAAGACCTATACATAGAAAACTATAAAACACTGGTGAAAGAAATCAAAGAGGACACAAACAGATGGAGAAACGTACTGTGTTCATGGATTGGAAGAATCAATATTGTCAAAGTGGCTATACTACCCAAAGCAATCTATAGATTCAATGCAATCCCTATCAAGCTACCAACGGTATTTTTCACAGAACTAGAACAAATAATTTCACAATTTGTATGGAAATACAAAAAACCTCAAATAGCCAAAGTAATCTTGAGAAAGAAGAATGGAACTGGAGGAATCAACCTGCCTGACTTCAGACTCTACCACAAAGCCACAGTCATCAGGACAGTATGGTACTGGCACAAAGACAGAAATATAGATCAATGGAACAGAATAGAAAGCCCAGAGATAAATCCATGAACCTATGGACACCTTATCTTCAACAAAGGAGGCAAGGATATACAATGGAAAAAAAGACAACCTCTTTAACAAGTGGTGCTGGGAAAACTGGTCAACCACTTGTAAAAGAATGAAACTAGAACACTTTCTAACACCATACACAAAAAAACTCAAAATGGATCAAAGATTTAAATGTACGAACAGAAACTATAAAACTCCTAGAGGAGAACATAGGCAAAACACTCTCCGACATAAATCACAGCAGGATCCTCTATGACCCACCTCCCAGAATATTGGAAATAAAAGCAAAACTAAACAAATGGGACCTAATGAAACTTAAAAGCTTTTGCACAATAAAGTAAACCATAAGCAAGGTGAAAAGACAGCCCTCAGATTGGGAGAAAATAATAGCAAATGAAGAAACAGACAAAGGATTAATCTCAAAAATATACAAGCAACTCCTGAAGCTCAATTCCAGAAAAATAAATGACCCAATCAATCAAAAAATGGGCCAAAGAACTAAACTGACATTTCTCCAAAGAAGACATACAGATGGCTAACAAACACATGAAAAGATGCTCAACATCACTCATCATCAGAGAAATGCAAATCAAAACCACCATGAGGTACCATTACACGCCAGTCAGGATGGCTGCTATCCAAAAGTCTACAAGCAATAAATGCTGGAGAGGGTGTGGAGAAAAGGGAACCCTCTTACACTGTTGGTGGGAATGCAAACTAGTACAGCCACTATGGAGAACAGTGTGGAGATTCCTTAAAAAACTGGAAATAGAACTGCCATATGACCCAGCAATCCCACTTCTGGGCATACACACTGAGGAAACCAGATCTGAAAGAGACACGTGCACCCCAATGTTCATTGCAGCACTGTTTATAATAGCCAGGACATGGAAGCAACCTAGATGCCCATCAGCAGATGAATGGATAAGGAAGCTGTGGTACATATACACCATGGAATATTACTCAGCCATTAAAAAGAATTCATTTGAATCAGTTCTAATGAGATGGATGAAACTGGAGCCCATTATACAGAGTGAAGTAAGCCAGAAAGATAAAGACCAATACAATATACTGACATATATATGGAATTTAGAAACATGGTAACGATAACCCTATATGCAAAACAGAAAAAGAGACACAGATATACAGAACAGACTTTTGAACTCTGTGGGAGAAGGCAAGGGTGGGATGTTTCAAGAGAACAGCATCGAAACATGTATATTATCTATAGTGAAACAGATCATCAGCCCAGGTTGGATGCATGAGACAAGTGCTCGGGGCTGGTGCACTGGGAAGACCCAGAGGAATCGGGTGGAGAGGGAGGTGGGAGGGGGGATCGGGATGGGGAATACATGTAACTCCATGGCTGATTCATGTCAATGTATGACAAAACCCACTACAATATTGTAAAGTAATTAGCCTCCAACTAATTAAAAAAAAAAAAAAGAATCCACTTTTATTGAAAGTAATGGGACCCTTAAAACAGTACTGAAAGGAACACTTAGAGCTCTAAAATGCCTTCACAATTTAAAAGTAAAACCAAAAAAAAAGGAACTAAATATTCATCTTAAAAAAGTTAGAAAAAGAAAACACGAAATTGAAATCAATCAACAAAGGTAAAAGTTGAAATTAATGATATAGAAAAAATAATAGATTAAAATAGTATTAGTAAGGACGAATTAGAATCTGCTGGAAATAACTCCAAAAGTTAGTGAATAGACTAATAAACTATATATAAAACAGACAAAAAATGCACAAAGTTGACGAGGTCAAAAAAAAAGAAGAAAATAAAAGAGGTTAACAATGAGAAAAAAGTCATGACCATAGGTAGGTGAGAAATTTTAAAATTTGAGAGACTCATTATAGGCAACTCTACAGCAATGATTATGAAAGCCTACAGAAATGTGTGATATCCTGGCAAAAACACAAGCTATTAAAATAGACCCAAGAAGACAGGAAAAAAAAAAAAAAAACCAGAATAATGATTATGTGCTTGGAGGTCAATACTGAAAAGATTCTAGGGCCCGATGGCCTCAGAGTTGGGCTTTAATCTACCTCTAAATGTCTGATAATTCCAGTGCTAAGTAATTTAGACCTTCGCTACTCAAAGTGTGTTCATGGACTGGTAGTATTAGTATCACCTGGGAGCTGGTTATAAATGGAAATTCAGCCACTCCTCCAAGCCACTGAAAAGTCTTTTAAAATGATGTTTTCTGTCAATGTAATTTTAACACCAAAATTTAAGAAAGAAAAAAATGTATAGATTATTTTTAATTATAATTATAGATTAATATCACTGATGATTTAGAGAGGACAATTATAGAAGACTTCTTGATACATTATATCAAAAGAATAAAAGACAATAATAAGCAATAAATAAAAGACAATAAATAAGTTATTCCACAACTGCATGAGTGGGTCAGTCTCTAAATCCATCACCATAATCTATTACACTGATAAACTAAGAGAAAACATCAGCAGATATTCTAACAAAACTTGCTTAAATTCAACAACCATTCAATCTGAATAAAAATTCTAAGCAGGTAGGTATAAAAGAAAATTATTTAAACAGGCAAAAGACTATTTATTTCAAACCAATAGCAAATATTACAAGAGAATGTGATAAGGTGGATGGATACTAGATAAATATACAGAAATCAAAAGGTCTTTTTCTGCTCTAATAAGAACCAGCAAAAAGTAAAAATGGGAACATATTTTTTTCCCATATATAATAGTGATGAAAACCATAAAGTACTTAGGAATAATTCTAATAAGAAAGTAACAGAAAATATAGAGAAAAAATCTTACTGTCTTATTAAAACAAAAAAATCTGAACAGCTGGAAAAGATTTCCATGTTTTTGGATGAGAAATCTTATAATAAAGTCAATACTTTTAAAATTGATTTCATGCAGTTCTATTAAAATGAAAACAAGGGGTTTTTTTTCTTTCTTAGAATTAGACAAAATGATCATATAGTTCATTGGGGAAAATAAATGTCCAATATTAGGTTAAGAAAACTATGAAAAAGGGAAATAGTATCTAAAGCTGAAGCTCCAGTACTTTGGCCACCTGATGTGAAGAGCCAACTCACTGGAAAAGACCCTGATGCTAGGAAAGATTGAGGGCAGGAGGAGAAGGCGATGACAGAGGATGAGACGGTTGGACGGCATCACTGTCTCAATGGACATGAATTTGAGGGAATTCCAGGAGACAGTGGAGGAGCTGCAGTCCGTGGAATCGCAGAGTCAGACACAACTTAGCAACTGAACAACAATAACAAACAGTTTTTGATGTTTTATTTAAGTGACATTTTTTGGGGTGCCCATGTAGAAATATCCAGCTGCTAATGTGAAAAAGTGCATTTTTCATTCTCTGGTAGGACCAGAGAAGTGGGTCTGAGATCTTTCTGTTGAGATCTTATGAATGACTGAGTCACCAAGGAAGAGGAAATGATATTCCCAGGAGTTATGGTTGGAGACCTGAGGTCAGTCCAGTGGTCACTCCGTGGTCTGCCGTTTCCAGACCACGTCATTCTGGGTACACCATTCAATGGCTTTAATGAACCTTGTGTGTGTCCTCGGTTACATGAAGAGCTATTAATATTAACGCCTGCCCTCCTCTCCACAGAACATCAGCGTGATGTCTGAGTGGTTGTAAACCAGAAAGCACCATGCAAATTAAGGATGTGGGTGAAGATGGTGCTGCCTGAGATAGAGTATTGGGGTTCTGGCCTCACCCTTTCACCTGTCCACAGACACCCACCCATCCTTCAGAGCTCAGACCCAGTGGCCTTCCCTGATCTCCCCTTGGCCCAGTGCCCCCATCAGGAGCTGCCATTGCAAGTCCACCTTTGTCCCTGTGTTGATTTGATCCACACCTGTCTCTCTGGTCTCAGGGAGACCCCAAGGGAGCAGGCTCTACATCCATTTTACTCCCTCTTGGGAGCACATTGCCGCCCCTCTAGAAGTATTCTCTGAGTGAATAGAGGAGAAAACCAAGTGAGAAAGGTAGCAGGAAGGATAGAGCCAGAGAAGGAGGAGGAAACTCCCTCCAAAAAAAAAAAAACAACCCCACAGCTGGAGACAAGTTGTAGAGAACATTTTCGTAAAGGAGGCAAGGCAATGATGCCGTACACTTTAAGAAGAAAAACTGAGAGGGGAATGCGAGAAATGCTGCTGCTGCTGCTAAGTCGCTTCAGTCGTGTCTCACTCTGTGTGACCCCATAGACGGCAGCCCATCAGGCACCCCCGTTCCTGGGATTCTCCAGGCAGGAACCCTGGAGTGGGTTGCCATTTCCTTCTCCAATGCATGAAAGTGAAAAGGGAAAGTGAAGTCGCTCAGTCGTGTCCGACTCTTTGCGACCCCATGGACTGCAGCCTACCAGGCTCCTCCGCCCATGGGATTTTCCAGGCAAGAGTACTGGAGTGGGGTGCCATTGCCTTCTCCGGGAATGGGAGAAAGCCCTGGGTTAACTGTAAATTGCTCTGGTTACAGTGTTGCTGCCACTGAAACAATTGTGTAAATATGAAAAGTGACAAAGCTGATGGATGAAAGTCTCTGGGTTTCTAAAGAAGGGAAATGTAAATACTGAAACTTTTCCTATTTCTGTTAGCTCTAGGTAACCGTGCTCTGTGAAGCAAGAAGACAAAAGGCATGCAAATTCAGCAGAGTAACTTGAATGGAGATGTTGAATGATAACGGTGGAAAACCAGGTGTGTATGTTCTACCCCTCACGTCTGTAGTTGTTGCTAGAGAAGTTTCCAGTTAAGCAACTTTTGTTCAAAACCCAAACACTGTTAGTACTGTGTGACACACTTCAGAGCTGTTAAGAGAGTAGATCTTATGTGTTTTCAGCACAGAAAAGCAGCTGTAATTGTGTGACTTGATGGAAGTGTTAGCTGCAGGTGGTAATCTTTGCCAATAGGTAAGTGTATCAACTCAACAGTTTGCATACCTTACACTCACTCAATGTTATATGTCAGTGATATCCCAATAAGGCTGGGGAAAATCCTGTAAGTGTTATTGAAGGAGGAAACAGGCAGAACAGGTTCCATCTTGAAAGCAGGAATCTATCTTGGGCAGGACTGTGGACTTTGAGCTGTGTGCCCTGTATCTATGGAAACGACATACAAACTGGAAAACCAGACCCCCCGGATGAAAGAGCCTCAGGACTTGTATCTAGACTCTCCTTTGCCTAAAAGAACATGCCAATTATCTCTGTAACAGAACAAAGTCGTAAATCCCATTATGCTTATGGGGTATGACCACAGGCCTATTGATAAATGTCCATGGTTTAACTATCTAGGCTTGTGACACATGAATCATGGGTTAACTTTGATTGTATCTCTCTTTTACCTTGTCCAGACTAGTTTCAAGGAATTTGGGGAGGTGGGTTTGAGCATGTAGACTTAGGGTATATAGAGTTTTCACAAAAACTGGTCGGGGTCCTTGGCTAAGAGGAGACTCTGCCTTGGGCCCACCAGTGTAATAAACTGCACTCCATTATCTGCCTTGTCCTTCTGAGTGAGTTTGTTTCCTGGAACGCATGGCTACAACATTATAGCTAATTTGGGTCCATGTATTTTGTGCATTTAATAACTTTCACACACTGTTTTATAGTGTGGACCCTAATTTTTCTAAGCTCCATTTTTATCTGGGAATGTGAAATATTTGGATGATATTTATTCCTATTTGACCCTACAGATCAATGCTTCTCTGAAGCTATAAGAATTCCAGAGGTGATAAGAACACCTAAGCTTTAAATACAATCTGTCATAAAATAAAATGCAGTATCCTTATACCTTGGAGGTCTCACCCTTTTTCTTGAGTGTATGGTGGAGACTTCCAAAGATTACATTTTTAAATATTGTGGTAAAAAATATGCATAACATAAAACTTACTGACTGTCGTGGTCCAGGCATGGGTTGGAAAAGAATTTTGACATGAGACAGAATGAGAGGGAAATAAAGTTTATTAGAGTGGGAGATGCTGTTAGAACAGTGGGCCAGCTCAAGAGAGAACCGACGTTGAACAGAGGTCCTTAGTGAACCCTTAGTGAACAGGGTCTAGCCATGGTACAAGGAGTGGGATAGGGGTCTTGTGGGTCATTTGCTGATTGGATGGGGCATGTATACTGGGTAGGGGGAAGAGTAAGGCAAATACCTTCTCCCTATGGGGTAGCAGGGGAGATAGGTTATACTGCTCAGGAGGACCTGAAATCCATTAATAGTTACAACATGGGGGAGGGAAGGATGATAAGGGTTTGGTTTTTCCATTCCTGCATTCCAAGACCCTCCTGGATTTTATCTGCTCTTTTGTCCTTGGGTCACCACACTGATTATCTATTTTTAAGTGCACAGTTCAGTAAAACTAAATATACTCACATTTTTGTCCCACCAATCTCCAGAATTTTTCATCTTGCAAAACTGAAACTCTATATTCATTAAACAAAACCTTCCTGTTTCCTTCCCCATCCCACCCCCGGCAACCACTCTGATGGTAACTTTTCTTATTGGGTGTTTCCTGGAAGTTCTGCCTGGGTGGGTGTCCTTACGACATCCCTGGGAAACCAGAATTGGTAGGTACCCATAGAAATGAGTGTGTCATTTGGTTAATCCAGAGGATTAGTGATTAGGTACAATTCTATGCCAAGACGAAACAAAATTCAGGGGTGGATTCATAGACACTAAAATCCAGACAGGGTTTGGATACCTGGAGAAGGGAACAGCAACCCACTCCAATATCCTTGCCTGGAGAATCCCATGAACAGAGGAGCCTGGTGGGCTACAGTCCATGGAGTTGCAAAGAGTAGGACACAACTGAGCAATACAGGTAAAGCAATTTAATTCCCAGGCATTAGTCACACGCCTGGTGCACGAAGGTTCAACAGCTGGAGGAAGTGTAGAGCTCATTCAGGTCAAGCAGTCATTCATTCAGTAAACAAGTATTGAATACAGTTAGGCCTGACATTGACCTAGAACTTGGCACTCAGTGAGCTCCCCGGCCTCAAGGAGCCTGCACGCAAGTAGTCAGGACAAGAGAAGGCAGACAGTGAATGTGTTCATTTGCTGACACTTCCATGAGTTCCCACATGGTATGGATATCCTCAGATAAACTGACTTTGGGTGGCAAAGATATAGATGGCCATATCTGCATTTTTTTTCTTTTTTGGCTGCATTGGGTCCTCCTTCTGGTGCGTTGGGCCTTTTGTTGCAGGTGCAGGCTTTCTCTAGTTGCAGAGCATGGGCTCTAGAGCATGCAGGCTCAGTTGCTCTGTGGCATGTGGAGTCTTAGTTCCCTGACCAGGGATCAAACCCAAGTCCTCGGCATTGGGAGGCGGACTCTCAGGCACTGGGCTATCAGGGAAGTCTCTGTAATTTTTAAGTTACTCATTTTCTGCCATCTTTTATAGCATCCACACTGATAAATTCACCACTTAACTGAATTTGGCTGATGTACTTGGAATGTCTACTAAGCACTTACAAGTCCATCATCATATTAGCTCCTTAGAAATGCCCCAGAGGAGGATGTTATTATTACCATCTTTATTTTGCAGATGAAAAAATGAAGTTCAGAAAGCCTGGGTGAATTTTCCAGAGTCACAAAACTAGAAAAGGTAGAGTCAAGACGGACTCAGTTGCTCTGAATAAACATGGGGCTCTCTTGATTTCCGCATATGTTAACCACAGCTAGAAAGTGGACAGTCAATCGGTTGTGCATCTGTGCTCAGTTGCTCAGTTGTGTCTGACTCTTGCAATCCCATGGACAGTAGCCGGCCAGGCTCCTTTGTCCATGGGACTTTTCAGGCAAGAATACTGGAGTGGGTTGCCATTACCTCCTCCAGGAGATCTTCCCTGACCCAGGGATTGAACCTGCATCTCCTGAATTGGCAGGAAGATTCTTGATCATGGAGCCACCTGGGAAGCTCCAGTTAGTTGGTCATCAACAGACATATTTGTTGAGCACTTACTCTGCCAGGCATCCAGGATCCCGTATAAATGAGATCCAAGTACACCAGTCCTTTGTTAGCCGAAGTTGCACTGCAAGAAGACAGAAAATCACAGAAGATCACAAATGCGTTGCAAATAGGTGCTTTGGGAGAATAAAACACAGGAACCCCACCTGGGCTGGGGCGAGGTAGGAGGTGCAAGAATCATGGTAGGAAGGGAATCACAAACAAGTATTTTCCTTCTGAAAACAAAGCTTCAGGACCCAGCCCTTAATTTCTATTGCCTATGCAGCCAAACACATTCATGCTTGTTTTGCCTTGTGGGATGATTCAGTTACTGCACAGGTGGGTTAATTGAATTGTGGGTAGAAAGTTCAACCCCACCCAGACCAGTGAAGCTGGTTTGGGTTTTCACATCCTGTGAAATACACACTGTGAAAAATTTTGTTTAAATACACTATTTTCAAGCAAAAATTAAAATTAGAGCCTGGGTGAGGAAGTAGCACCTGGCCCATCACCTACTCTACTTTAAGCAAGGGGAGAACCTCTCATCTTTGTGGGGATAAAAAGTGTTGTTTGACTTGATACAAATCTTGAAAAACAGACCCGCTGCATTGCTCTCTTCCCCCCGAGTTGACACAATCATGGAAAAAGTTGGCAGGAAAATGCTTTCAAGACACAATTGCAAAAATTAACAGTAACATTTGAAAGAACTCACTTCTGCTTAAAAGAAAAAAAAAAAGAACATGTTTCTTCAGTTACTTGCACTCTTGTTGTAATTAACATTCATTTTAACACACTGTATGAACTTAACCACTGTCATTGGATGTTTCGAGCTCTGAATACGCTAGACTCAACAAGCTGAGTGGATCATTGCGTTGGTCCCTGGGTTATAAAGATGCACCAAAGACTTTATTCTTGCTGCTCTTCTATAGATTATAGTCTAAGACTACAGGAATCTTGCTTTCCGGACTTTCTGGACCTGTCCCAATTTCAGATTACTCAGTTCCTGGTCACACCACAGCTCCTTGGAGACAAGGGACTTCCTTGTCTTATCTGTTGTTGTATATCTGTTTCCAGTAGAGTGGTTGCATATTGCACAAGATCAATGGATTACTTGTGTAGGAGAGGAAATATTTTCCTCTACCCTTCTAGGTTCTTGAGGCTGGTCTGTTAATGAAACTGACATAAGATAATTAACAGGAGAAAAACACAGCTAGTTATGTTTGTATGGGAGCCCCACAAAGCTAATGAGATCCAAGGACAAGTTAGCTAATTATGGCCAAGGAATGGGATGGCCCTGGGACTTCAAAAAGAGGAGGTGATTTATGGAATGATAAGAAAAGCAACTATTCCTGTTATTAGGTGTTTGTCCTGCCATGCAGTTCAGATAAGGAATTATCTCTTGGGCTTCCTGGTGGCTTAATGGTAAAAAATCCACCTGCCAATGCAGGAGACGTGAGTTTGATCCCTGGGTCAGGAAGATCTCCTGGAGAAGAAAATGGCAACCCACTCCAGTATTCTTGCTTGGGAAATCCCATGGAGAGAGGAAGCTGGGAAGCTACAGTCCATCAGATCACAAAAGAGTCGGACATGACTTTACAACTAAACGACAACAAAAATTCTGAATACAGAAAACACAGCTGGGGATTTACAGCTGACAAGCAGTCTGAGGAGGTCAGTAGTAAATGGAGAGGTAGTAAGAGAAGACATTATGGGTAGGGGGATTCTTGCTAAACTGACTTAATAAGATTCTTGCTGAAGACAGACCAGGGTGATGAGATAACTATGGGGGAGGGAGGGGGATGAGGAATTTGATCAGATATGAAGGTCAGGGAGGGATTCCCTGGTAGTCCAGTGGTTAAGATTCTGAGCCTCCACTGCAAGGGGCATGGGTTCAATCCCTGGTCAGAGAACTAAAATCCCATATGCCACACAGTGCAGTCAAAAGTCATATATATATTAAGGGTGAGGAATTCTCTCTAAACGGACTTAGCAAGATTCTTGCTGCATTGCACTCAGCAAGGACAGGACAGGAACAAGGTTGAGACCTGATGGGGAGGAACCTGACTGAAGTTTGGTTAAGGAGAGCTGAGTCTTCATCAGCTACTTGGGCTCTTGAACTAGAATAACTGGACCTGAATGCTCATTCTGTATCTTCTTGAACGATTTGCTCTGCCTCTCTGTGTGCCAGTTATACACTGGTGATGGTAATAATACCCACCTCATCAGGATACTGTGAGAGGTGATTAAATATACAAGGCACTCAGAACTGGCACCAGCTAAGTGCTCAATAAATGTTAGCTGTTGATGCTCGTGTTGACTTTTCTTACCACTCTGATTAACTTCTTTGGTCGTAGAACAAACATTCAGAAAGCCGAGGAAGTGAAGTGTAGTCAAAGGCCTTGTTTGAGTCTCAGCAGGGCCATTCACCAAGGTTATCCAAGGGAACTTGCCTGACCTATATTGAGTCTTTTGTTTCCTCATTTTTCATTGAGATCAATGAGTCATGCCCTCTCTCTGAAAGGTTCCTGCATGAGTCAATGGAGATGACCAGTGTGAAGTTGTAAAACTCTGTTCAGACGGAAGGAATTATAAAACGCACTTCTCTTACCCTTGCTCCACTTCCAAGCCCAGGCTGTTTCACAGGCTTCTCAGAAACCTCTCATCAGCATTCCCCATACCCACTTCCTTCAACCTTTGGACTTTGCTGGAATCTACCTTAATACTCACTTTCCTAGGCTTCACTCTCCTGTCCCACCCACACCTACCTGCTGTCCACGTGTCCCTATCAGTCACAACCCAATCTAGATATCAGGTTATGCTGAGCCTGTCCGCTTACATTTCTTTAAAATTTTGAGGAACTCTGACTGAAGGAGCCCCAGTAGCATTGCCAGATAAAATACAGGGTCCCGGGACTTCCCTGGTGATCCAGTAGATATGAATCTGCCTTTTAATGCAGGGGACGTGGGTTTGATCCCTGGTCTGGGAACTAGGGGCTTCCCTGATAGCTCAGTTGGTAAAGAATCCACCTGCAACGCAGGTGACCCTGGTTCGATTCCTGGGTCAGGAAGATATCCTGGAGAAGGGATAGGCTACCCACTCCAGTATTCCTGGGCCTTTGTGGCTTGGCTGGTAAAGAATCTGCCTGTAGTGTGGGAGACCTGGGTTCAATCCCTGGATTGGGAAGATCCCCTGGAGAAGGGGAAGGCTACCCACTCCAGCACTCTGGCCTGGAGAATTCCATGGACTATATAGTCCATGGGGTTGCAAAGAGTCGGACACGACTGAGCAACTTGCACTTCACTTCACTGGGAACTAAGATCCCACATGCAGTGGGGTATCTAAGCCTGTATGCTGCAACAAGAGAAGCAACCCATTGTTATGCAACCACTGAACCCATGTGCTCTGGAGCCCCCGGTGTGCCGTAACTTGAGAAGCCCGTGTACTGCAATGAAGAGCCCCCTGCAGCAATGAAGACCCAGCACAGACCAAAAAATAAAAACAGAAAGTGAGAAGAATAAAACAAATACAGGGTCCCCAGTTAAGTCTGAATTTCGGATAAACAATTAATACATTTTTAGTATAACTGTGTCCCAAATATTGCATGAGACATACTTACACTAAAAATTACCTTTGGTTTATTTGAAATTCAAATTTAACTAGGTGTCCTATATTTTTATTTGCTAAATCTAGCAACTCTACACCCCTTCAAAAGGGGAAGAGGTAAAAATATATAGGAGGAAATGGGACTGGGAGGGCAAGTGAGAAGGGAGTGAGACAACTGTGTGAAAATACCCTAAAATACTACTTTCCACATCTCACAAAATCCCAGGCCCTTAGGTCTGTGCTGTGCGTAGTCATTCAGTCATGCCAGACTCTTTGCAATTGCGACTCCATGGACAGTAGCCCGCCAGACTCCTCTGTCCCTGGGGATTCTCCAGGCAAGGATACTGGAGTGGGTTGCCATGCACTCCTCCAGGGAATCTTCCCAACCCAGGGATCAAACCCAGGCCTTCCACATTGCAGGCAGTTTCTTTACCGTCTGAGCCACCAGGGAAGCCCAAGAATACTGGAGTAGGTAACCTATCCCTTCTCCAGGAGATCTTTCCAGCCCAGGAATCAAACTGTGGTCTCCTGCCCTGCAGGCAGATTCTTTACCAGCTGAGCTACCAGAGATGCCTCCCTTAGGTCAACCACGGTGCAAATTTTCCTGAGTTACTCCAAGGAAAAAGATAGTGAGAATATGAACTCTTTCTTTTACCTTGCCCAGAGTGTTCTTTCTAGACAAAGATTTGATCCCTTCCCTGCTTTAATCATTGATTTTGTAGGGATCTGCAAACTCTGACCCAGGCAAAATCCAGCTGCCTTCTTGTTTTCGTAAATTAGGTTTCTGGAATACAACCACGTTCATTCATTTTCATTTGGACTGTGTCTGTTTTCGTGCTTCCATAGCAGAGTTGAGTAGCTGCAGCAGAGATTGTCTGGTCTGCAGAGCCAAAAATGTTTACTCTCTGGCATTTTATTAAATAAAAAAAAAATTCTTCCTCCTCATTTTCTCCTGGTAAAATCCTGCCCTAATGTAAGATGTCTCTCTATTTACACCCTATAATACATGCTTCTCTGTGCTTCCATAGTATTTACCCATCGCAGCACTTTTTTAAAAAGTCTCTTGTAATTACAGGTTTGGTATCTATCTCTTCTACTGGCAGTGGTTTTCTTGGGTTCCAGGAATCATGTTTTGTTTTTCTTTGTAGCTTTCTGAGAGCCTAGTACAGGGAAATACATACTAGGCATCTGTTGAATAAATAAGAGAGAGAAGAGTCTGGGTGTTAGACACAAAAAGACCTATTTTGAGATCCAATCTCTTTCTCTTACTATCTACTTATTCAGCATTGATGGAGCAAATTACTAAACCTTTATGAGCTTCAGTTCTCTCAGCTATAAAATGGGGATAGTAATACTTAGTGAAATATCAGTTGACTCTTTGCTGGAAAAGACCCTGATGCTGGGAGGGATTGGGAGCAGGAGGAGAAGGGGACGACAGAGGATGAGATGGCTGGATGGCATCACTGACTTGATGGACATGAGTTTGAGTAAACTCCGGGAGTTGGTGATGGACAGGGAGGCCTGGCGTGCCGCGATTCATGGGGTCGCAGAGTCGGACACGACTGAGCGACTGAACTGAACTGAATGCATATAAAGTACATGGTGTATTATTCACTCTTTCTCTCATCCTGTTTGAGTGAGAGGAGAGAAGAGAGAATAAAGGTGAGCAGTGATTTCTAAAGAAGAGGTGGATAGAGGAAGTGATAAGGATACCAGATGGATAATTTACCAGCATCAGAAACCACTGAAGACTGACTTGTTTGATATGCCTGTCTCCAGACCATCTCTCTGCCTGTGGTTGATTCTCTCTGAGCGTGGGAACAAGATTAGGTACCAACACAGATGTGTTTGGCTCTAGGAATAGGCACTGTACCACAAACCAAAGATTTGTCTGGACAGAGCCAGAAATACACACATAATGTCAAGATGCTCAACAAACCACATGGTCTCCATAGCTGGTTCTGATGACCCTTTCCCAGACTGCAGGCATCTCGATGCCTGAGTCTTCCAAGTCCATGCCACATGTAAGCAGAGCTCTGCCTTGCCTTGTTCCTAATCTTGCTTAGATAGAAAACTTCCCCCATAAAACTAGGAAGTCAGCCCTGAACCAATGGGTCAAAGAGTAAATCACAAGAGAAATTAGGAAATATATTGAGACAAATGAAAACAAAAGCACAGCATTGCAAAATTTATGGGATGCAGCAAACACCACTAAGAGGGAAATGCTTATATGTTAAAACTGAAGTGAAAGTGAAAATTGCTCAGTTGTGTCCAAAAAGTGAAAGTTGCTCAGTCGTGTCCAACTCTTTGCGACCCTATGGCCTATACAGTCCATGGAATTCTCCAGGCCAGAATACTGGAGTGGATAGCCTTTCCCTTCTCCAGCGAATCTTCCCAACCCAGGGATCAAACCTAGGTCTCCCGCATTGCCGGCGGATTTTTTACCAGCAGAGCCACAAGGGAAGCCCAAGATTACTGGAGTGGGTAGCCTACCTCTTCTCCAGCGGATCTTCCTGACCCAGGGATCAAACCCAGGTCTCCCGCATTGCCGGCGGATTCTTTACCAGCTGAGCCATAAGGGAAGACCAAGAATACTGGAGTGGGTAGAAAAATCTCAAATCAAAAACCTAAATTTATACCTCAAGAAACTAGAATAATGAGAAAAAGCAAATGCAAAATCCAGAAGGAATGACTAATAAAGACTAGAGCAAAAATAAATGAAATAGAAAATAGAAAAACAAAAGAAAAAAATGACAAAAATAAGAGTTGAGTTTTTTAGCCCATTAAATTGTCAAGCCTTTAGTTAGACTAAGAGAAAAGAGAGAAGACTCAAAAAACAAGAATCAGAAATGAAAAAGGAGACATTACAACTAGTATCACAGAAATAAAATGGGTTATAAAAGACTACTTGCAACAATTATATGCTAGCAAATTGGATAACCTAAGAAAAGAAAACAACTTCTGGAAACATACAACCCAGCAAGACTGAATCATGAAGAAATAAAAAACCTAAACAGACTTATAATTAGTATGAAAACTGAATTAACAGTCATAAACCTCCCAACAAAGAAAACCTCAGGACTAAATGGCTGGAGAATGCTACCAAATATTTAAAGAAGAATTAACACTAGTTTTCAAATTCTTCCCCAAAAGAAAGAAAAGGGAACCCTTCCAAATTCATCTTGTGAGTTAAGCATTACACAGATGCCAAAATTAAACAAAGACATTAAAAGAAAAAAAATTACAGACTGATATCTCTGATGAATATTGAGGTAAGAATTCTCAGCAACATACCAGCAAACTGAATTAAACAACACATTGAAAAGATTATACACCATGTCTAAGTGGGATTTATCTCTGGAATGCAAGGATAGTTAAACATACAAAAATCAGTCAATCCAATACACTATATTAACAGAATGAAGGAAAAATTCACAAGATTACCTCAACTGATGCAGGAAAAGTATTTGACGAAATCTAATACCTTTTTGGGAGAAGGAAAAGGCAACCCACTCCAGTACTCTTGCCAGGAGAATCCTATGGATGGAGGAGCCTGGTGGGCTACAGTCCATGCGGTTGTGTAGAGTTGGACAGGACTGAGCGACTTCACTTTCACTTTTCACTTTTATGCATTGGAAAAGGAATGGCGGCTCCAGTATTCTTGCCTGGAGAATCCCAGGGACGGGGGAGCCTGGTGGGCTGCCGTCTATAGGATCGCACAGAGTCGGACACGACTGAAGTGACTTAGCAGCAGCAGCAGCAATACCTTTTCATGAACTCAACAAATCAGCATTAGAAGGAAATTACCTGAACATAATAAAGGTTATATGTGAAAAGTCCATAGCTAATATCAAACCCCAATGGTGAAAAACTGAAAGCCTTCCCTCTAAAATCAGGAACAAGGCAAAAATGTCCATTCTAACCATTTCTATTTAAAACAATACTGGATGTCCTAGCCAGACAATTAAGCAAGATAAAGAAATAAAAGGCATTCAAATTGGAAAGGAAGAAATAAAATATTTCTATTCACAAATGACATTATCTTGTATGTAGAAAACTCTAAAGACGCCACCAGGGAGGGGGTATATGCATACATATATTCACTTCACTGTGAATGTGAAGTGACTCACTTCACTGTACAGTGGAAACTAACACAGCATTGTAAAGCAACTATATTCCTATAAAAAAAATCAACAGAATTGTGGGAAACACACAATTATCAGTTGCATTTCTATACACTAACAATGAAAAATCTGAAAATGAAACTTAAAAAGGAATTCCACTTAAATATTAATAGCATCAAAAATATTAAAATTCTTGGAAATAAATTTAACTAAGGAGTCAAAATTTAACTAAGGCTCCAAAATTGCCACTGATGGTGACTGCAGACATGAAATTAAAAGACGATTGCTCCTTGGAAGAAAAGCTGTGACAAACCTAGGCAGCATATTAAAAAGCAGAGACATTACTTTGCCAACAAAAGTCCATCTAGTCAAAGCTATGGTTTTTCCAGTAGACATGTATGGAGGTGAGTGCTGGAACATGAAGAAGGCTGAGCTCTAAAGAATTGATGCTTTTGAACTGTGGTGTTGGAGAAGACTCTTGAGAGTCCCTTGGACTGCGAAGAGATCAAACCAGTCCATCCTAAAGGAAATCAATTCTGAATATTCATTGGAAGGATTGACGCTGAAGCTGAAGCTCCTATTTTTGGCCACCTGATGTGAAGAACCAACTCATTGGAAAAGACCCTGATGCTGGGCAAGATTGAAGGCAGGAGGAGAAGGGGATGACAGGACGAGATGGTTGGATTGCATCACCGACTCGATGGACATGACTTTCAGCAAGCTCTGGGAGTTGCTGAAGGACAGGGAAGCTGGCATGCTATAGCCCATGGGGTCACAAAGAGTCAGAAAGGATTGAGTGATTGAACTGAACTGAACTAAAGGAGTCAAAAAAACATGCACTGTAAACTACAAAACATTGTGAAACAAACTTAAAAATACATAAGTAAATAAAAAGATTTCCCATGTTCTTAGATTGGAAGACTTAACACTGAACACTGAACACTGAAGACTGAACACTGCCCAATTTAACCCACAGATTTAATGTAATCCTCATCAAAATCCCAATGGTAGAAACAGAAAAGTCCATCCTAAAATTCATATGGAATCTCAAAGCACCTTGTATTAAAAAAAAATCTTGAGAAAGAAAAATAAAGCTGTAGGCCTTATACTTTCTGATTTCAAAATATATTACAAAGCTATATTAAACAAAATCATTTAGTACTGGCATAAAAATAGACATGTAGACCAGTGGAACAGAATATACAGCCCAGAAATAAACCATCATATGTAATATATGGTCAGATTATCTTCAAAACCACAATGGGAAAAGGAGAGTCTCCTCAGTAAGTGATGCTGAGAAAACTGGATATCCACAGGCACAAAAATGAAATTGAACACTAACATTATGCTATATACAAAAAGTAACTCAAAATGAATTAAAGACCTAGATATAAGACTTAAAGCTATAAATATCCTAGAAGAAAACCTGTCATACATTATGATATTGTATTTCAGAATGATTTCCTGGTATGATGCCAAAAGCACAGGCAACAAAAGTAAAAACAGACAAATGCAAATACATCAAGTGTTAAAACGTCTGTTCAGTTCTGTTCAGCAGAGACAACAATCAGCAGAGTAAAAAGGCAACATACAGGGTTGGGAGAAAATATTTGCAAATCATATATCTGATAAGGGGTTAATATTAAGAATATCAAGGACTCAACAACAGCAACAAATCCCCCAAAAACCCAGTTCAAAAATGGGCAAAGGACTTGAATAGGCATTTCTCCAAAGAAGATGTACAGATAGCCAACAAGTGTATGAAAAGAATTCAAGATTACTAACCATCATGGAAATGCAAATATAAACCACAATGAGATATCACCTCACACCTATTAGGATGGCCACTACCAAAAGGAAAAAAAAAAAAAAAGAAAGGCAATAACAAGTGCTGGCCAGGATGTAGAGAAATTGGAATCCTTGCATATTGTTGATGGGAATCTAAAATGGTCCAGCCACAATGGAAACCAGTATGGAAGTTCCTCAAAAAATTAAAAAAACAATTACTATGTAACAGCAATTCTACTTCTGAGTAAATATATATATATATATATATATATATATATATGAAACTGAAAACAGGATCTCAAAGAGATATTTACACATCCATGTTCATTGTGGAGTATTTACAATAGCCAAGAAGTAGAAGGAGAAGTGGTCCCAATGTCCTCTGAGGGATGAAGGCATAAAGAAAAAATGTCATATATGTAAAATGAAATATTACTCAGCCTTAAAAAGAAGTAAATTCTGTCATATGATACAGTGGATGAACCTTAAAGATATTATCCTAAGTGAAATAGACCAGCCACAAAAAGGCAAATCCTGTGTCATTCTACTTTTTCTTGTTGTTCAGTTGCTAAGTCATGTCTGACTCTTTGTGACCCCATGGACTGCACACGCCAGGCTTCCCTGTCCTTCGCTATCTCCCAGAGTTGGTCAAACTCATGTCCATTGAGTCGATGAGGTATCTAATGTGGTCAAATCCACAGAGACAGAAAGTAGAACGGAGGTTGCCAGGGGCTTGGGGAGTTATTGTTTAATGGGTACAGAATTTCCATCTAGGAAGATGGACAATTCCGAGAGATGGATGGTGAGGATGGTTGCACATCAATGTGGATATACTTAATGCCACTGAACTGTGAACTTAAAAATGGTGACAGTGATGAATTTTATGTGTATTTAAACAACGCACATGCAAACAGAAATATATATTTGAAAAAATAGATATCCCTAAATGGCATCCTGAGAAATCCTGGTTCAGTAAATCCAGGGCCCAGGAATACACATTTTGAACATGCAACTGTGGTGATTTGATATGTGTTAACAAGCTGCTGGGCTTCCCAGGTGGCGCTAATGGTAAAGAACCCGCCTGCCACAGCAGGCTAGATGTAAGAGACATGGGTTCAATCCCTGGGTCGGGAAGATCCCATGGAGGAGGACATGGCAACCCACTCCTGTATTCTTGCCTGGAGAATCCCTTGGACAGAGAAGCCTGGAGGGCTGCAGTCAATGAGGTCTTATAGAGTCAGACTTATAGAGTCTGTGTGTTAGCACAGACACACACAAACAGTTAAGGTACAGGAAAATCAAAGCTTATTCCTATTCTGGGAAGCCTCTCAAGTGAGCTGCTGGTGGAGCCCTGCATGGCTGAGACGCTTCCTGCTGCTGGACTGTTCCTTTTCCCTTTGCTGAGAAACTGGTTGAACACCACCAGTGTGTGAGGTGCTGTACTAGGATTTGGGTGGAGAATATGAAATCCAGTTTCAGACTCAGGGGAGACTGTCAGACACAGGGAAGTACAAAGAAATAGAGATCCTTGGTAACTTGCAGCACTGTGGCTCTTCCCGTCCTCTTCTGAGCAGTGGGGCAATGATGCCCAGCTCACAGAGTTGCTCTGGAGACAGAAATGAAACAAAAGGTGTGTGAGCGTTTTTCATTTTTGTAACCGTTTATTCACTGTTTACTTTGAGGGCGAGTGCTTGCATCTTGGCTCCATAAAGCGCCAGAGCAGAAGTTCTTAATCCTAGGCATTACCATTACCTGGGAAGTTTTTTTACATTTTTTTCTTTTTATTGTTTTTTTTTTTTATGGGAGTATAATTGCTTTATGATGTTGCTTTAGTTCCTGCTGAACAACAAAGTGAATCAGCGACATGTATGCATATGTTCCCTCCTTCTTGAGCCTCTCTCCCACCACCACCCCCACTCCCCTATCCCACCCCTCAAGTCATCACAGAGCAGCAAGCTGAACTCCGTGCGCTAGACACCAGCTGCCTATTAGCGATCTGGTTCACACATGGCAGTGCCCATGTGTCAAAGCTACTCTCTCAATTCGTCCCACACTCCCCTTCCCACACTGCGTCCACATATACATTCTCGACATCTGCATCGCTATTCCTGGGGAATTTATTTTTAAACATCGCTATTGGCTCACCCTCCACCGGGGTTCTCATTTCGTTGGTCTGGGGAGTGGCCCGAACATGGGCCCTTGTTTCAAAGTTCTCCGGTTTTTCAGCCAACAGCCAACTGACGCGCTATTGTGCCATGAAATACACAGAAGGGGATGCTGAGTTCACACCGGTAGGATGGGAGAGGCTCACAGAGCCAGTCGTGTCTGTGCTGGACCTTTGGAGGCTGTGTGAGATTGGGGGATCCTCTCTGGAGTAGTTATGTACACATGAAATAAAATTCAAAAGTTTAAAAGGATCTCTCTTGACAGGCTTATCTTCCTTTTTCTCCTGGGCCCCTCCCCTGTCCTTCTCTCGGGGGCAAATACTCTTAGCAGTTCTTGTTTATACCACCAGAGATATTCCACACAGTTGTCAATAAGGAACTTGTCGGTTTGGTAAATGGGAAGGAGAAGAGAGGTGTAGGTGTCTTTTTCTTTTTTTTGGTTTAGCCACATGGCATACAAGATCTAAGTTCCCCAACCAGGGATTGAACCTACACCCCTTGCATTGGAAGCATGAAGTCTTAACCACTGGACTCTAGGGAAGTCCAGGTGTCATTTCCTTTAAACACAGGTTTCCCCCTGGCACAGAATAGCATCTATGTGTAGCTTGATTGAGGAAGATCATCTAACAAAATAACAGAAAGGTGATTTTTCAGAATTCTTTTCTTTTCTTTTCTTTTTTTTGAGGAGTGGACAGTGTTCTTTCTTCCTGTCACAGTACATTCTGAGAAGCTTGGTTTTTTAAATCACACTTTTTATTTAGAGATAATTGTTGATTCACATCAGTTGTAGGAAATAATACAGAGAGATCCCATGTACCCTTTGCCTGAGTGGTTTAATTTTAATTCCAGTACTAATCAAGGTACTTCAAATCCAGTTTTTTTATGGTTTTGAAAAAATTGTACCCAGGAAATGAGAGCGAGCTTGCAGTGGAGGGTGGTAAGCAGAGAGGAACAAAGTATTTTCAGTTTGCCCTCTTGGTTGCTGAGAAATCGAAACTTAACATCTGAATGTGCTTTCTTCTCCATGGTGACCCACACCCCTTCTCGATCAGAGTGAACGCTGGTGAATCAGGGCCACACCAGGTGAGAAGACCAGCTGGAACAGAGACTCCCTTAGTGCAGTCCAGCAATTTCTAGACCAGGTTCTCCAGGTTGGAACTTGCAAGAGCACTGGTACTGCTTCTTTCAAAGCTCACCTTTCCGGTTTTCAGACTCCCAAGAGTGAACACATGGAGAACCATTCCTGACTTTCTCTTGGGTTTCCTATATCCTCTGTTAAAAGACTTTTACAAACAGATGACATGATAACAGTGTCACTGCGATCCCTTCCTGGCCTCTTCCTCTCTGAACTGCAATGGCAGGGAGGAACAGCTGGTTGGCAAAATTGTGGGTGCCAAGTTGTTTCAGTCGTGTCTGATTCTTTGAGACCCCATGGGCTGTAGCCCGCCAGGCTCCTCTGTCCATGGGATTCTCCAGGCAAGGATACTGGAGTGGGTTGGAAAGACTGATCTTCCCTCAATTCTCCTTCCACTATTTACCCACGTCCTGCATAACAGGAGTTCTATTGATTGAAAATGCAAATTGTCAGGCTTGAGATTCTGTCAGCAAGAAGCTTCTGAGTTATACATCCCCACCCAATGGGAGAATTAGGCCCAGCATTTAGTTCTTACACTGATGTCATTTGTATTCACACTTCTGGATAAAATAATACTTCGTTTTATTAATACATGGCTTTCTTGGTGCAGGAACAGGTACAGACATTGGTCTTCATCACATATGTTTCTTAAAATATTTAAAGACTATAACAGGGGGAAAGAGTGGATTACAATCATTAATAAATATGACCTGGGGCTTTGTAATTATGTGAAATAGAAAACTATGCATGTGTGTGAGATTTAGACACATTGTTTTCTATACAGATAATAGCTATCATTTACTGGATCTTCAGTTCAGTCAGTTCAGTTCAGTCGCTCAGTCGTGTCCAACTCTTTGCAACCCCATTAATCGCAGCACACCAGGCCTCCCTGTCCATCACCAACTCCTGGAGTTTACTCAAACTCATGTCCATCAATTCGGTGATGCCATCCAGCCATCTCATCCTCTGTCGTCCCTGTCTTCTCCTGACCCCAATCCCTCCCAGCATCAGGGTCTTTTCCAACGAGTCAACTCTTCGCATCAGGTGGCCAAAGTATTAGAGTTTCAGCTTCAGCATCAGTCCTTCCAATGAACACCCAGGACTGATCTCCTTTAGGATGGACTGGTTGGATCTCCTTGTAGTCCAAGGGACTCTCAAGAGTCTTCTCCGACACCACAGTTAAAAAAGCATCAATTCCTGGGCGCTCAGTGTTCTTTATAGTCCAACTCTCACATCCATACATGACTACTGGAAAAACTATAGCCTTGACTAGACGGACCTTTGTTGGCAAAGTAATGTCTCTGCTTTTTAATATGCTGTCTAGGTTGGTCAAAACTTTCCTTCCATGAAGTAAACATTTTTAAATTTCATGGCTGCAATCACCATCTGCAGTGATTTTGGAGCCCCCCAAAATAAAGTCTGACACTGCTTCCACTGTTTCCCTATCTATTTCCCATGAAGTGATGGGACTGGATGCCATGATCTTAGTTTTCTGAATGCTGAGCTTTAAGCCAACTTTTTCACTCTCCTCTTTCACTTTCATCAAGAGGCTTTTTAGTTCCTCTTCACATTCTGGCATCAGGGTGGTGTCATCTGCATACCTGAGGTTATTGATATTTCTCCTGGCAATCTTGATTCGAGCTTATGCTTCTTCCAGCCCAGCGTTTCTCATGATGTACTCTGCAACTTAGGAGAAGGCAATGGCACTCCACTCCAGTACTCTTGCCTGGAAAATCCCATGGACGGAGGAGCCTGGTGGGCTGCAGTCCATGGGGTCACTAAGAGTCGGACCCGACTGAAGCGACTTAGCAGCAGCAGCAGCAGCATTGGATCTTAATATATTGGAGAAGACTCTTGAGAGTCACTTGGACTAAGGAGATCGAATCAGTCCATCCTAAAGGAGATCAGTCCTGGGTGTTCATTGGAAGGACTGATGTTGAAGCTGAAACTCCAATATTTTGGCCACTTGATGCGAAGAGCTGACTCATTTGAAAAGACCCTGATGCTGGGAAAGATTGAGGGCAGGAGAAGGGGACGACAGAGGGTGAGATGGTTGGATGGCATCACCGACTCAATGGACATGAGTTTGGGTAAACTCCGGGACCTGGCGATGGACAGGGAGGCCTGGCGTGCTGCAGTCCATGGGGTCTCAAAGTGCCAGACACGACTGAGTGACTGAACTGAACTGAACTGAATATACCCAAGCAGAATGTTGATGTTTTATATGCAGGATCTCATTTAATTCCTACAACATGTCTGTGATACATACTATTGTTGTGTGTGTGCTAAGTCATTTCAGTCATGTCCAACTTTTTGCGACCCTATGGGCGGTAGCCCACCAGACTCCTCTGTCCATGGGATTCTTCAGGCAAAAATACTGGAGTGGGATGCCATGCCCTCCTCCAAGGGATTTTCCCAACACAAGGATTGAACCTATGTCTCTTACATCTCCTGCGTTGGTAGGAGGATTCTTTACCACTAGCACCACCTGGGAAGCCCACACTATTATTATCTTTATCTTATTGTTGGAACAACCAATGCTTGCAAAGGTGAAATAATTGCTGAAGGTCCACATGGCTGGTAGGTGAGGCAGGGATTGAACCCTGATCTGTCTGGCATTAGAGTAGGATCTCTTAACCTAAATATATGTTACATATAGGTGGAGAAAGGTGGATCCTTTCTTAGAATAATGATTTTCAGTTCAGTTCAGTTCAGTCGCACAGTCCCATCCGACTCTTTGTGACCCCACGAAATGCAGCATGCCAGGCCTCCCTGTCCATCACCAACTCTGGGAGTTTACCCAAACTCATGTCCATTGAGTCGGTGATGCCATCTAACCATCTCATCCTCTGTCATTCCATCTCTGGCTGCAAAGAATATAATCAATCTGATTTCAGTATTGGCCATCTGGTGATGTTCGTGTGTAGAGTCTTCTCTTGTGTTGTTGGAAGAGGATGTTTGCCAAATGCGTTCTCTTGGCAAAACTCTATTACCCTGCTTCATTCTGTACTCCGAGGCCAAATCTGCCTGTTACTCCAGGTGTTTCTTGACTTCCTACTTTTGCATTCCAGTCCCCTATAATGAAAAGGACATCTTATTTGGGTGTTAGTTCTGAAAGATCTTGTAGGTCTCCATAGAACCATTCAACTTCAGCTTCTTCAGCATTACTGGTTGGGGCATAGACTTGGATTACCGTGATATTGAATGGTTTGCCTTGGAAACAAACAAGAGATCATTCTGTCGTTTTTGTGACTGCATCCAAGTACTGCATTTTGGACTCTTCTGTTGACTATGATGGCTACTCCATTTCTTCTAAGGGATTCCTGTCCACAGTAGTAGATATAATGGCCATCTGAGTTAAATTCACCTGTTCCAGTCCATTTTAGTTCGCTGATTCCTAGAATGTCGACGTTTATTCTTGCCATCTCCTGTCCGACCACTTGCAATTTGCCTTGATTCATGGACCTAACATTCCATGTTGCTATGCAATATTGCTCTTTACAGCATCGGACCTTGCTTCTATCACCAGTTGCATCCACATCTGGGTGTTGTTTTGCTTTGCTCCATCCATTCTTTCTGAAGTTATTTCTCCGCTGATCTCCAGTAGCATATTGGGCACCTATTGACCTGGGGAGTTCATCTTTCAGTGTCTTATCTTTTTGCCTTTTCATACTCTTCATGGGGTAGTGATTTTAATGCCAAAAATAAAACACACTGAATTACAAAGAAAAGCAATTGTGTTGAACCATAGTTATCAATTATGGTAGGTTCAAGGACTTTCCTGGTGGCTCAGATGGTGAAGAATCTATCTGTAATGCAGGAGACCCAGGGTTCGATCCCTAGGTTGGGAAGATCCCCTGGAGAAGAAAATGGCAACCCGCTGCAGTATTCTTGCCTGGACAATTCCACGAACAGAGGCACCTGGTGGGCTACAGTCCACAGTCGCCAAGAGTTGGACACGACTGAGCTACTCACGCTTTCACTTTCATAGTTATCAATTATGGTAGGTAGCCTTTAGGGCGATTCTCAAAGATCCTACCCTTGGTATTCATGCCCCCTCCCCTTATGTTTTTTTTTTTTTTTTTCCCCTTATGTTTAGGGTGGACCGAGTGACTCACTTCTAGTGAATAAAATATGGCAGAAATTATGGGATGTCACTTCTGCGGTTACATTGTAAAAAGACTGTGGCTTTGTGGGGGCTTTCGTTCCCTCCCTCTTGGCTGACTTCCACGGCAGGGAGCCAGCTGCCCTGTCCTGTGGTGACTCTGTAAGGAGGCCCATGTGGCGAGGACCTAAGGCCTGACCACAGCCATGTGAGAGCACAGAAGCAGATCCTTCCCCATCCAGCCTCGACAGCACCGAATCTCAGGCTGACTAACCCAGACCTCCGGGCTGAACCACCCCAGAATTCTTGACCTCAGACACTGTGAAATAATAAATGTCTATTATTTTCAATCACTAGTTGTGGGTTATGAGCAATAAATAACTAACACATCAACATGTTAAAACAAATATGGGGGACACGAGTGGTAGTCAGTAATGAGAAAGTATGTTTAGAATTTAAGCAAATTGAACATCCCTGGTGGTACAGTGGATAAGAATCTGCCTGCCGAGCAGAAGACATGGGTTTGGTCCCTGGTCTGGGAAGATTCCACATGCTGGAGAGCAACTAAGCCCACGTGCATCACAACTACTGAGCCTGCGCTCTAGAGGCTGCAGGCTGCAACTGCTGAGCCGATGTGCCACAACTACTGAAGCCTGTGTGCCTGAGTCTGTGCTTTGTAAGAAGAGAAAACATTGCAATGAGAAGTCCTTGGCACTGCAACAGGAGTAGCACCCATTTGCTGCAACTGGAGAAAACCCGCGCACAGCAACGAAGACCCAGCACAACCACAAATAAATAAGTAAATATAGTTTTTCCAGTAGTCATGTAAGGATGCGAGAGTAAGAACATAAAGAAAGCTGAGCACGGAAGAGCTGATGCTTCCAAATTGTGGTGCTGGAGGTGCTGGAGAAGACTCTTGAGAGTTCCTTGGACAGCAAGAAAATCAAACCAGTCCATCCTAAAGGAAACCAATGCTGAATATTCATTGGAAAGACTGATGTTGAAGCTGAAGCTCCAATACTTTGGCCATCTGATGTGAAGAACCAACTCATTGGAAAAGACCCTGATGCTGGGAAAGATTGAAGGCAAAAGGAGAAGGGGGTGGCAGAGGATGAGATGGTTAGACAGCATCAGTGACTCAATGGACATGAGTTTGGGCAGACTCCAGGAGATAGTGAGGACAGGGGAACCTGGCTTGCTGCAGCTCATAGGGTCCCAAAGAGTTAGACAAGACTGAGCCACTGAATGAAACAGCAACAAATAAATAAAAATTTAAGCAAATTAAAGTTAGATTGTATATTTTAAGTCACATCAGTGTGAAGGCTGTTGTTTCTTAGCTCAAATCAGTCAGCTCAGTTCAGTCACTCATTCGTGTCTGACTCTTTGTGACCTCATGGATGCAGCCCGCCAGGTTTACCTGTCCATCACCAACTCTCGAAGCCTACTCAAACTCATGTCCATTGAGTCGGTGATGCTATCCAACCATCTCATCCTCTTGTCCCCTCCTTCTCCTACCTTCAGTCTTTCCCAGCATCAGGGTCTTTTCCAATGAGTCGGTTCTTCACATCAGGTGGCCAAAGTATTGGAGTTTCAGCTTCAACATCAGGCTTTCCAATGAATATTCAGGACTGATTTCCTTTAGGATTGACTGGTTTGATCTCCTTGCAGTCCACGGGACTCTAAGGGTATTCTCCAACACCACAGTTCAAAAGCATCAATTCTTTCTTTGGTGCTCAGCTCTCTTTATAGTCCAACTCTCACATCCATACATGACTACTGCAAAACCCACAGCTTTGACTAGACAGACCTTTGTCTGCAAAAAATGTCTCTACTTTTTAATAAGCTGTCTAGGTTTATCATAGCTTTTCTCCCAAGGAGCAAGTGTCTTTTAGTTTCACGGCTGCAGTCACCATCTTCAGGGATTCTGGAGCCCAAAAAAGAAAGTCTCTCACTGTTTCCACTGTTTCCCCATCGATTTGCCATGAAGTGATGGGACTGGATGCCATGATCTTAGTTTATTGAATGTTGAGTTTTAAGCCAACTTTTTCACTCTCCTCTTTCACTTTCATCAAGAGGCTCTTTAGTTCCTCTTCACTTTCTGCCATAAGGGTGGTGTCGTCTGCATATCTGAAGTTATTGATATTTCTCCTGGCAATCTTGATTCCAACTCATGCTTCATCCAGTCAGACATTTCGCATGATGTACTCTGCAGGCAAGTTAAATAAGCAGGGTGACAATATACAGCCCTGACACACTTCTTTCTCAACTTGGAACCTGTCCATTGTTCCATGTCCAGTTCTAACTGTTGCTTCTTGACCTGCATACAGATTTCTCAGAAGGCAGGTAACGTGGTCTGGTATTCCAAGCTCTTTAAGAATTTCCCACAGTTTGTTGTGATCCACACAGTCAAAGGATTTAGCGTAATCAATGAAGCAGATGTTTTTCTGGAATTCTCTTGCTTTTTCTATGATCCAACAGATGTTGAATTTGATCTCTGGTTCCTCTGCCTTTTCTAAATCCAGCTTGAACACCTGGAAGTTGGACACAACTGAAGCAATTTAGCAGACATGTAAGTTGAATGAGACCAAAAGGATGGACTCTGATACGGTTTGTGTCCTATTTTTTTTTTTTTTTTTTTTTGATGTGGACCATTTTTGAAGTCTTCATTGAATTTGTTACAATACTGCTTCTGTTTTATGTTTTGATTTTTTTGGCCTTAAGGCATATGGGATCTTAGTACCTTGAACAGGAATCAAACAAGTATCCCCTGCATTGGAAGGTGAAGTCTTAACCACTGGATCACCAGGGAAGTCCCCACGACTGTCCTTAGGAAATCTGGACAAACAAGAAACCCCAGGATGCACACTTACAGTGAACAGAGCACCTCAAGACACAGAGAGAAGGTGACCCTCTGCAAGCCCAGGAGAGAGGCCTCAGAAGACACTGCACCTGCAGACACCTTGATCTTGGACTTCCAGCCTCCAGAACTATGAGAAAATGAATTTTGTTGTCTAAGCCACTCAATCTGCAGTTATGGCAGCCTGAGCCAACTAATACAGTACACATCCTCTTTCAACCCTGGGAAGATTTAGATTTTAAAACAGAATTTTTTTGTTTGTTTGTTTCCAAATGTTTTTTTTTTTTCCATGTATTTTTATTAGTTGGAGGTTAATTACTTTACAATATTGTAGTGATTTTTGCCATACATTGACATGAATTAGCCATGGATTTACATGTATTCCCCATCCTGATCGCCCCTCCCACCTCCCTCCCCACCCCATCCCTCTGGGTCTTCCCAGTGCACCAGCCCCGAGCACTTGTCTCATGCATCCAACCTGGGCTGGTGATCTGTTTCACTATAGATAATATACATGTTTTGATGCTGTTCTCTCAAAACATCCCACCCTCGCCTTCTCCCAGAGTCCAAAAGTCTGTTCTGTACATCTGTGTCTCTTTTTCTGTTTTGCATATAGGGTTATCGTTACCATCTTTCTAAATTCCATATATATGTGTCAGTATATTGTATTGGTGTTTATCTTTCTGGCTTACTTCACTCTGTATAATGGGCTCCAGTTTCATCCATCTCATTAGAACTGATTCAAATGAATTCTTTTTAATGGCTGAGTAATATTCCATGGTGTATATGTACCACAGCTTCCTTATCCATTTGTCTGCTGATGGGCATCTAGGTCGCTTCCATGTCCTGGCTATTATAAACAGAGCTGTGATGAACATTGGGGTGCACGTGTCTCTTTCAGATCTGGTTTCCTCAGTGTGTGTGCCCAGAAGTGGGATTGCTGGGTCATATGGCAGTTCTATTTCCAGTTTTTTAAGAAATCTCCACACTGTTCTCCATAGTGGCTGTACTAGTTTGCATTCCCACCAACAGTGTAAGAGGGTTCCCTTTTCTCCACACCCTCTCCAGCATTTATTGCTTGTAGACTTTTGGATAGCAGCCATCCTGACTGGCGTGTAATGGTACCTCATGGTGGTTTTGATTTGCATTTCTCTGATAATGAGTGATGTTGAGCATCTTTTCATGTGTTTGTTAGCCATCTGTATGTCTTCTTTGGAGAAATGTCAGTTTAGTTCTTTGGCCCATTTTTTGATTGATTGGGTCATTTATTTTTCTGGAATTGAGCTGCAGGAGTTGCTTGTATATTTTTGAAATTAATCCTTTGTTGCTTCATTTGCTATTATTTTCTCTCATTCTGAAGGCTGTCTTTTCACCTTGCTTATAGTTTCCTTTGTTGTGCAAAAGCTTTTAAGTTTCATTAGGTCCCATTTGTTTATTTTTGCTTTTACTTCCAATATTCTGGGAGGTGGGTCATAGAGGATCCTGTTGTGATTTATGTTGGAGAGTGTTTTGCCTATGTTCTCCTCTAGGAGTTTTATAGTTTCAGATTTTAAAACAGAAATGTTCAAGAGGATAACACCTATGGTATTAATATTTCTATGTTAATGTAGAACCTATACACACTTAGTGTTCTAATTTCCGCCCTGACACAGGCAGGCGGAGGTCGTCTCTTGTTCAGGTTCGCTAGTTCAGTCCTGCTGCGGGGAGGGAGGGGCGCTGCAGGCAGATATCGCTGTGTGTGGGGAGCACTCACAGTGTTCCGGCCACACTGGGTTTGCCCCGCTCACGGGTGTGTGTTCTCCCCGTCTACACTGCTCAGGCTCCCGGCTGCTCTATATGGAGCGTGCACTGCGTTGCGTGTGGTTCCAGTTTTCGGGTATTCCCCAAAAGCACGGACTCGGTTGCACCTGCGTTTTGTGCCTTCCCCGGCCCGAGCAGCTCAGGCAGCCAGAAGCTTGAGGGGCGCACTCTCCCCGGGTGCGGTGCTCCTTCTCCCCTCCACGCCCCAGCCTCAGTTCTGCCCGCGCCAGTCGGGTGCGTGTGCCTTGTGTTTACCCGCGACCCTCCCGGCGGATGTCGACCATCCAGAATCTCAGGAGGTCTTTGGTTAGAAACTGGAGGCCTATTTGCAGTGCGGGAGGGGATGCGGTCCTTGGGGCCAAGCCTGCCCCCTTCCCCTCCCCCCTGCCTCCTGCCTCCAGCGGGGATGGACCGGTCCACAGCCGGCTAGCTCCTCCGGACTTGCTTGGTCCCTTTGTTCTGCGAACGGCCGGCAGTGTGTTCGGGCCGGTTAATTTTTTCTCTCTCTCTTGCTGTCCCACAGTTTAAGTTGGTAACTCACACAAGCTCCCTCCGATTGCCCTCAGGGCACTCAGGCCCAGTCCTTACCCTAAGCAATGCTGCCCGCTCCTCTCCGTTCCGCCCCCACTTGCTGGTGGTGGATGCGGGCGTCTGGGGGTACTTTTCCGCTGGGAGTTGCTATTAGGCACGTAATCTGTGGGTTTTATTTGTATTTCCCCTCCCAGTTAGGTTGCCCTCCGAGATTCGAAAACTTCCCCCAGACCCAACAGTGCGAGGGTTTCCTGGTGTTTGGAAACTTCCTCTATTAAGACTCCCTTCCCGGGAGGGGTCTCCGTCCCCAGCTCTTTTGTCTCTCTTTTTATCTTTTATATTTTGTCCTACCTCCTTTCGAAGACAATGGGCTGCTTTTCTGGGCGCCTGATGTCCTCAGCTAGCGATCAGAAGTTGTTTTGTGAAGTTTGCTCAGCGTAAAGTTGTTCTTTTGATGAATTTGTAGGAGAGAAAGTGGTCTCCCCGCCCTACTCCTCCGCCATCTTGGCTCCTCCCTCTCGCCTTCTAGTGTTCTAAGTACCAAGAAAGTTTAAGAGACTTTGTCGTGTTGGAATAAGAGATTAGTCTTGTGATTCTATTTTAAAATGTCAAAGGGAGTATAATTGATTTGATGCAGTTTAAAGTCAAGTTCTTACTAGATCTCTTAAGAAATTAAAAATCATCATGTTCATAAGTTGTTTATTATATTTGTATGTATTATGTAAATTCCCAGGAAAATTTTGAGATTAAATCAAATAATTATGTATTTATGAATATAATAACATATTAAATGTATAAAGGTACTTCAAGAGATTTTAGGGAGTTTATTTAATTACATTTAGAAATGATACCAAATAACATTTAAGGCCTTTCATAGTGGCTTTTAAAATTTGCTATATTTATAAAAGAAAAATAAACATTTTCACTTGAACTTAAAATCCTAAGGTGAACTAAGTTCTTAGACTCAACTTAAGTAAATTAAGTATTAATTTTATAAACAGATGTAGGGACTTCCCTGACAGTTCAGTGGTTAAGACTCTGAGCTTCTTCTTCTTTTTTTTTTTTTTCATTTATTTTTATTAGTTGGAGGCTAATTACTTTACAATATTGTAGTGGTTTTTGTCATACATTGACATGAATCAGCCATGGATTTACATGTATTCCCCATCCCAATCCCCCCGCCCACTTCCCTCTCTACCCAATCCCGGCTCTGAGCTTCTAATGCAAGGGGCGCTGGTTTGATCTCTGGTCGGGGAACTAAGTTCCCAAGTGTGGCATGGCAATAAATAAATAAGGATCACCATAGATCACTCGTATTAAAATAAAGATCACCATAGATCACTCGTATTAAAAAAGATGTAACCTCTGATTTTTTTTTACTCACAAAAAACAACCTCAAGAGCATCTACAGACTCACACTGACAATTTATAATCTGACTCTGTGATCCCTGGATATTGTGCACAGCACGTCCTCTAGAACGAGAAGGATCAGTGTATTCGGTAATTGCACTCAAGGGTCAGAAAAATGCAGCATTCTTCTTTTCTATAACTATTCTCTCTCGTTCTGAAAGTTCCATTTTCTCTGACAGAGAGATGATGTGATGGAATGAGGGTAGATCACCAAACACCAGCTCTCCATTTAAAGGTAACCAGAGGCAACTTTGTGTTCATCCAACCTCTTCTGGGTAAGAGCTCAGGTTTTCAATCACGCTCCTTTCTCCCTCTTCTCCCAGCCAAAATGGCATCTGGGAGAAGGAAGGTGTATGTATCCACAGAGCATTGAGTGGAGGGGTGACAGGCCCACAGTGAGCTTCTGTCTGGCCCCGTGGACCCTTCCTGGGCTCTGGTTGCAGGGTCTTGTCCCACTTAGCCCAGGACATCAGCATCTGCTCACACCGAATCCTCCTGGCCTCCAGTGGCATTTTTGCATTGACCTTACTAGTCTATTAGGTCTTCCATACTATTCCTGACTCATCCAAGGCACAAGGAGGCACCTTACCCAAGGATACATTTCATGGTCTCAGGGAGCTTTTCCAGGCTGTGCTTCTGAACTTCTCTGTCTGTCCTGCTTGTCTTCTACTCAAGACCTCTCCCTTAGGATGAAGTTCTGATCTCCTTGGACTAGGCCCTTTATGTCAAACTGAAAGCTGCCTTATGTGGTGAGGGATTTAAGTCTTCCTTGGCTCCCATGCTGTAGCCCTGGGCCAGCCCTTCTCATTTCCAACTATCTTGGGCCCCAAGATTCTGGACTGGGTCTGCAGCTGGGCCCCTGTTTCTCAAGGAGTTGAAGCGAAAGACATTCAATCTGGGAACGTCCTGGAATGCTTAAGAATTAATAGCTTTTGAAAATGATGCAATAAGAATTGTTAGGAACATGAAAGTTTACAGGGTACTAATTCTTTCAAAACAAAAATTTCTTCCTAATAAAACTTTAAATTTGAAATAATTTGGAAGAAAATGTAATCATAGATCAGAGCTACTATTAGCCAAATGATACTTTTATGAAAATTAGAGAGAGGTCCTTTCTTCTATGGAGGGGTATGTCCCTAAGCAGGACTCAGCTTGGCAAAAGAAGCAGAGCACAAGCTAAATCCAGCCCCCACCCATCCCACAGCTGGTTGCTTTCAGGAAGTAGACATCCTGCCCAACACTACAGGAGATGAGAGAGATGCTATTTTGATGCAGAGTTTTATTAGCTGCCTGACTGGGGCAAACACATCAGTCCTTAAAAGCTTGGATGTCTTATATAACACGTGAACAGGTCATTACTGATCGGTAAGGTCCTTTTTATCTAAGAATGCCACGCTCCAGGGGCCACCAATTATTTTCAAGTGGGAGTTTTCTCAGAAAGTAGAGGAAGTAAGTACCAAATGCTCGCCACAAGAAGGAACTGGGCAGAGAAGTGGAAGTGATATGAATTCATGGGACGAGAATGATCAAATTATTTTAGAGTTCATGATAGTCAGGGAGAGTTGGATGCAGTCAGATACATACTCTAGACTTTAGTAAGGCAGAAGTTTTTTTGATAAATGGTAGGACTTCCTGGAAAATCCCATGGACAGCGGAGTCTGGTAGGCTGTGGTCCATGGGGTCGCTAAGAGTCGGACATGACTGAGCGACTTCACTTTCACACATTGGAGAAGGAAATGGCAACCCACTCCAGTATTCTTGCCTGGAGAATCCCAGGGATGGGGGAGCCTGGTGGGCTGCCATCTATGGGGTCGCACAGAGTCAGACACGACTGAAGTGTCTTAGCAGCAGCAGCAGGCCTTCCTGGATCAGTTCAGTTCAGTTCCGTTCATTTCAGTCGCTCAGTCGTGTCAGACTCTTTGCGACCCCATGAATCGCAGCACGCCAGTCCTCCCTGTCCATCACCAACTCCCGGAGTCTACCCAAACCCATGCCCATCGAGTCAGTGATGCCATCCAACCATCTCATCCTCTGTCGTCCCCTCCTCCTCCTGCCCCCAATCCCTCCCAGCATCAGGGTCTTTTCCAGTGAGTCAACTCTTCGCATGAGGTGGCCAAAGTACTGGAGTTTCAGCTCCAGCATCAATCTTTCCAATGAACACCCAGGACTGATCTCCTTTAGGATGGACTGGTTGGATCTCCTTGCAGTCCAGGGGACTCTCAAGAGTCTTCTCCAACACCACAGTTCAAAAGCATCAATTCTTCAGTGCTCAGCTTTCTTCACAGTCCAACTCTCACATCCATACATGACCACTGGAAAAACCATAGCCTTGACCAGATGGACCTTTGTTGGCAAAGAAATGTCTCTGCTTTTTAATATGCTATCTAGGTTGGTCATAACTTTCCTTCCAAGGAGTAAGCGTCTATTAATTTCATGGCTGCAGTCACCATCTGCAGTAATTTTGGAGCCCCCCAAAATAAAGTCTGACACTGTTTCCACTGTCTTAGAGACCACCAAAAGGAAGATGACAAATAGGGAGAAGCACTTTGACATCCAAATCTAAATCTTGCAAACATGGATGATCTTGGATAGGAAGAAAAGGGAGAGTTATCTAAAGAGACATACTTGGCAGCCTAGTAATTCTCTATAAAAATCTGAGTTTAATTCAGATATCAAAGGACATGCACAAAAGATGGAAGAGGATTAAATTTCAAGTGTGGCCTTTTTGAAAGCCAATTTTCATGAAGTTCAATCTTCAGGATGATATGATACTTGTGAAAATTTTCAAAAGCAATTGAAAGGAATTAAAGATCAGATTTATTGGGATACTATATACAAAAAGGCATATTATTTAATTGGACAGCTTGATGAACTTCAACAAATGTAAAAGCCTGTCAAAATATAGAATATTTTCAACAACCTCAGAAGTATCCTTGTGCCCCATTGCAGTCAGTCATCCCCGACCCTGCCTTAGGTGTCCATGGATCTGATTTCTATTATAGATTCATTTTGCTGATTCTAGAATTTAATATACATAGAATCAAACAGTTTGAAATGGTATAGGTCATCTTGTTTGCAAAGCAGAAATAAAGACATAGATGTATGAGCAAATACATGGATATCAAGGAGGAAAGGGGGGTGGAAGGAATTGGGAGCTTGGGACTGACACATATACACCATTTATACTGAGATAAAACAAATAGCTAATGAGAGCATACTGTACAGTACAGGGAATTCTACTTAATCCACTGGAGTGACTGGAATGGAAGAAAGTCCAAAAGGGAGGGGATATATGTATATGCATGAGTGATTCATTTTGTTGTACAGTAGAAACTAACAGTATAATGAAGCAACTATACTCCAATAAAAAATTAATTAAAAAAAAAAAAACCAGTCTGCGTGTATTCCTGTGTTTTCTTAGAATAATGTAAAAGAACTATGAGCAAAGAAAGAGTAGAGTTTGCCCCTGGAACTGAAGGATCTGGAGTGAATCAATAATGAGTGAATGTGGAATTCCTCTGTGATAGGCTAGAATGCTCTGCAATGAATGTCGACTTTTGGAACCATGTGGGCAAAGCCCATAGACCTTAAAACTGGCGATCAGTGTGTTCGACCTCAACACATCATCAGCCTATGGTCTCTGCTCCATAAACTTCATGATAAAGGGGAGGGAGGGCGAAGTAAGAGATTATTTATAAAAAAAACAGATTGGAACTACTAAAGCTGGCATTGGAGAGTTGGTTTGAGAGCTTTCGTATAGACATCATAGAAGGAAGATGGCTGCCTAAGATTCACCAGACTTCAAGATCTGACTTGTTCTGTTTTCCTTATTTGTCTACACTACTTGACCAAATCAACTGCAATTGAATGTGGACATTATTTCGCTCTGAGTGTGTTCCAAGAAGTTGGAAAGAAATCTTCTATCATGTACCCTGCTCTGAGAACAAGGATACTTAGAGTTGAAAAAACCAAGGTATAATCAGCCCTGGTGATGTTGGCTGAGGTAGCAAAAGACCTTGGACCTCCCTTAATAGACTTCAAAGATTGTCGATGTGAGATTCAGCAAAAATAACTACTATTGCCCTGTGTGGGCCTCATAAAGGATTTGCTATCAAAAAAGTCAAAATATCTTCAAGTACAAGATTCAGGAATTTCCAAATATTCTATCCAAGACATTAGCATATCACAAGGAGAGGACTCTCCTTGAAGGAGAAAAATAAACACACTGAGCAGGAATTCATAAAAGTGTCACCACTGTTTTCTTAAGTGTCTCGAGTCTATTTTGATATCAGGAGACATGAATTTCTTATCTCACTGTCCCCTCTGATTTGAAGCATGTGGTTAATGTATCAATGAGGACACAATGAACCATCTTGAGTGATGTGACTATCTTGCCATCATAGGAACCCAGACCTACCTCTGGACTAAGCATTACAAGGAGACTGTAAAAGAATAATAATTGGGGATCAGGAATCTCTAAGGTGTCCTTTGGTAGAAAGAATTTCTCCTCCAATAAGTACTTACATGTGTGTAACTGTGCTTAGCTTGGATGAAACCATTTTTCTGTCACTCCAATTCTTTACCATTCAGGTCTTTCTTAGAAACAAGGTGAGGATTTTACTATCTTACCAAGGACTATCTTATTTTATGATACCACCAAAGATTACCCCAAAGATTAGCTTGTCTGTTAATTTTACCATTAAGACCTCTACATCGGGGACTTCCCTGGTAGTCCAGTGGTGAAGAATCTACCTCCCAACACAGGGGATGCAGATTCAACCCCTGGCTAGAGAATGCCACATGTTGGGCAAACTAAAAGCCTTGGAGCCACAACTAGAGAGCCTGTGTGCTGCAACGAAGAGCAGCACCCCCCCCCCCACCCCCGCAAAAGACCTCTGTCTCATCTCTTTTCCTTCCAGTAAATTCCAGTAAAATGTGGAATTTTTATACAGTTTGCCATCTCTCAAGCATTCAAATCTTTAAGAAAAAAAGCTTCCTGTTAACTCTCCTCAGGAAAAAAAAAAAAAGAAGAAGAAAATCTGGATGATGAGGCACAACAACAGGTAAGATATAAAATATCAATATAACTGTTGTTGCCCCCAGGGAGTTTATATAACTAGAATAGCAATGCATATTGAAACAATTTATCAGGTTAAGAACTGATATACTCACTGACAGAAGTAGAATATTACTCACTTCCTTTCAAAATTATAAGTACTGAACATTTTAACCAATACCTAGATTCTATTTACTACTTCTAGGAAAGCACTGCCAATCTTACATGAACTTATCCTAATCCCATTCTTAAGTACTGGATAAAGTTGATTTGGTAATGATCAGAAGAGATTGCGATCAAGCATTTATTAAGTAAATTAGCACCTACACTACCGAAATGATGTGAATGGAAAGATCCAATGAGACGAAGGGGCTACTGGGACTTCCATGATGGTCCAGTGGCTGAGACTCAGTGCACCCCATGCAGGAGGCCCAGGTTTGATCACTGGTCATAGCAAACACGCTCTTCCAATAACACAAGAGAAGACTCTACACATGGACATCACCAGATGGTCAATACTGAAATCAGACTGATTATATTCTTTGCAATCAAAGATGGAGAAGCTCTATACAGTCAGCAAAAACAAGACTTGGAGCTGACTATGGCTCAGATCATGAATACCTTATTGCCAAATTCAGACTTAAATTAAAGAAAGTGGGGAAAACCCCTAGACCATTCAGGTATGACCTAAATCAAATCCTTTACAATTATACAGTGGAAGTGAGAAATAGATTCAAGGGATTAGAACTGGTAGACAGAGTGCCTGATGAACTATGGACAGAGGTTCATGACATTGTACAGGAGACAGAGATCAAGACCATCCCTAAGAAAAAGAAATGCAAAAAAGCAAAACGGCTGCCTGAGGAAGACTTACAAACAGCTGTGAAAGGAAGAGAAGCCAAAAGCAAAGGAGAAAAGGAAAGATATACCCACTTGAATGCAGAGTTCCAAAGAATAGCAAAGAAAGATAAGAAAGCCTTCCTCAGTGATCAATGCAAAGAAATAGAGGAAAACAATAGAATGGGAAAGACTAGAGATCTCTTTAAGGAAATTAGAGATATCAAGGGAACATTTCATGCAAAGATGGGCTCAATAAATGACAGAAATGGTAGGGACCTAACAGAAGCAGGAGATATTAAGAAGAGGTGGCAAGAATACACAGAAAACTATACAAAAAAGATCTTCTTGACCCAGATAATCACAATGGTATTATTGTGATTATTCTAGATAATCACCTAGAGCCAGATATCCTGGAATGTGAAGTCAAGTGAGCCTTAGGAAGCATCACTAAAAACAAAGCTAGTAGAGGTGATGGAATTCCAGCTGAGCTCTTTCAAATCCTAAAAGATGATGCTGTGAAAGTGCTGTCCTCATTATGTCAGCAAATTTGGAAGACCCAGCAGTGGCCACAGAACTGGAAAAGGTCAGTTTTCATCCCAATCCCAAAGAAAGGCAATGCCAAAGAATGCTCTAACTACCGCACAGTTGTACTCATCTCACATGATAGTAAAGCAATGCTCAAAATTCTCCAAGCCAGGCTTCAACAGTATGTGAACCGTGAACTTCCAGATGTTCAAGCTGGTTTTAGAAAAGGCAGAGGAACCAGAGATCAAATAGCCAACATCTGCTGAATCATCAAAAAACCAAGAGAGTTCCAGAAAAACATCTACTTCTGCTTTATTGACCATGCCAAAGCCTTTGACTGTGTGGATCACAATAAACTGTGGAAAATTCTGAAAGAGATGGGAATACCAGACCACCTGACCTGCCTCTTGAGAAACCTGTATGCAGGTCAGGAAGCAACAGTTAGAACTGGACACGGAACAACAGACTGGTTCCAAATAGGAAATGGAGTAGGTCAAGGCTGTATGTTGTCACCTTGCTTATTTAACTTATATGCAGAGTACATCATGAGAAATGCTGGGCTGGAGGAAGCACAAGCTGGAATCAAGATTGCCGGGAGAAATATCAATAATCTCAGATATGCAGATGACACCACCCTTATGGCAGAAAGTCAAGAAGAACTAAAGAGCCTCTTGATGAAAGTGGAAGAGGAGAGTGAAAAAGTTGGCTTAAAGCTCAACATTCAGAAAACTAAGATCATGGCATCAGGTCCCATCACTTCATGGCAAATAGATGGGGAAACAGTGGAAACAGTGGCTGACTTTATTTTTTGTGGGGCTCCAAAATCACTGCAGATGGTGATTGCAGCCATGAAATTAAAAGATGCTTACTCCATGGAAGGAAAGTTATGACCAACCTAGATACCATATTAAAAAGCAGAGACATTACTTTGCCAACAAAGGTCCGTCTAGTCAAGGCTATGGTTTTTCCAGTAGTCATGTATGGATGTGAGAGTTGGACTATAAAGAACACTGAGCGCCCAAGAATTGATGCTTTTGAACTGTGGTGTTGGAGAAGACTCTTGAGAGTCCCTTGGACTGCAAGGAGATCCAACCAGTCCATCCTAAAGGAAATCAGTCTTGAATATTCATTGGAAGGACTGATGCTGAAGCTGAAACTCCAACAGTTTGGCCACCTGATGTGAAGAACTGACTCACTGGAAAAGACCCTGATGCTGAGAAAGACTGAAGATGGGAGGAGAACAGGATGACAGAGGATGAGATGGTTGGATGACATCACTGACTCAATGAACATAAATTTGAGTAAAGTCTGAGAGTTGGTGATGGGCAAGGATGCCTGTGTGCCGCAATCCATGGGGTCGCAAAGAGTTGGACATGTCTGAGTGACTGAGCTGAACAAAATAAAAAGTTTAAAAAAATCAAGAAATATGTTAAAGGAAAGACTTTGAAAAACTAGTGAGGATGAAGGGTAAGACCCAAGGCCAGACTTGAGCAACAGAAGATGGCTGTAAAATTATTACCCATCATTGAGGAGAAGTTATATTACTCCTGAGAGGGAGAAAGGAGAAAGGGGCAGGGGAGAAAGAGCAGGAAGAGAAAAAGAAGTAAGCAAGATGGCGCAATGCAGGCCAGTCCAGCCCAGAATATTTGTGGATTGGGGCAGGGATGTGGCGTGTCCCGACCGGCTTAGGAAAGCCAGTTGTGCAACTCTGGCTGCATAATCGTGTTGTTAGCTCAAAATAACCCATGGTGAAAGTGTGAAAGTGTTAGTGGTGTCCGACTGTTTGCGGCCCCATGGACTGTGGTCCACCAGGCTCCTCTGTCCATGGAATTCTCTAGGCCAGAATACCCATGGTAGAAGTGAGTATTTATTCCAGGGACACTGTGAGCACTGCACACCAGGGTCAGCAAACCCACCTCTCCTCCGAGAGCCTATTTCACAGCACAGGGAAAGTGTGCCCCTGAGTGTGAGGCAAGTGTATGCAGGCATACACAATGTCAGGGACGTTGTGGCTTTGGTTACAGACCATCACAGTAAAGCAAATACAGCCATAAAGTGAGTCACACGAATTTTTTGGTTGCCCAGTGCACATAAAAGATATATTTACACTATACTATAGTCTGTCAAGTGTCCAATAACACTGCATCTAAAAAAAGTACTTACCTCAATTCAAAAATACTTTATTGCTTAAAAATGCTAACCATCATCTGACAACCCACAAGCCTTCAATTGTTTAAAAAAAAAATGTAGTATCTGTGAAGTGCTATAGAATGAGGCACAATAAAACGAGGTATGCCTATAAAGAGAGGCCAACATAACATGTATAAATATTTTAAAGCTATAAATCAAGGTAACAAGCTAGTATATAAAATATGTTTGACAAGTATACATTTACAATGACCCGAAAGTATAGATTCAAATTTAACTTTCTGTTGAGATTCACAGCAGAATAAAGAATCAGCTGGCTCCCTGACCGCCCCTCCCTAGCCTAAAGCCAGTTCCTCTTCTAGTTCTACCCATCGCTTCGTCCCACACCGCAAAGTCCATAAAGCACGTTCCCCTTTGGCATCCACGAGGACTCTGGGCATGTATTTCAGCTAGCCGTCTGCCCTTGGAAGGACTGAGTCAGGAAACAGGCTGCACAAGTCCTGAAGGGCTGGTTCAGGGCTGTTGTGGCAGGTAATTGTAATTCTGGGTTCTCCGGCGCCCTGAACACGGTATAGAAGGGAGTGGCTCTGGACCCAGGTGAGTATGTCTTCTGGGTCCAACAGGTTCCTTGTCCTGTAGGGAGGGTGTGGTCAGAGGAGGTCAGAGTAAGGTTCCCTAAAGCCCTGAGCCCAGCCCAGGAGATCTTCCTATAGGTCTAAGGATTATATTGTACTGGGCATTGCACAATGACTCTCTTTATGGCTCCTCCAAATTCTAAGTACATTCTAGAAGAATTATAAAATGTCTGGGTTAGTAGATTTCCCCCGCCCCCCGAACCAGTGCTGAGTCTTTGGTTGACAGAGAATGAAACAGAGGCCATACCTCAGGACAAGATGGGCATGAGGGCTGGAGTGGCCAGCTGCCATTTGGCTTCTGAGTCCTGAGTTGGAAAAATTATTTCCTCTACCTGTGCTTCCGTTCCTGCTCCCCCAGGACCTTTAGTACACCAACCATCTTCTCCTCCACATCTTCCACCCTAATTCTCTGATGGACTTTCCCATCATTTGATCATTTCCCATCATTACTTACATTTGCTCAAATCCCTTTTGTGTGAACACAATACCAAATAACAACTTCTTTAGATAGAAAGTGAAAGTCACTCGGTCATGTCCAGGTCTTTGCAACCCCCTGGAGTATACAATCCACAGAATTCTCCAGGCCAGAAAACTGGAGTGGGTAACCTTTCCCTTCTCCAGGGGATCTTCCCAACCCAGGGATCGAACCCCAGTCTCCCACATTGCAGGTGGATTCTTAACCAGCTGAGCCACCAGGGAAGCCCTCTTTAGATTGGTCCTCCTCTATTAACTTTTTTTAATTAAAAAAAAATTGACTGCATTGGATCTTTGTTGCTTTGAGTGGACTTTCTCTAGCTGTGGCAGTTGGGAGCGTCTCTTTGCTGAGAGGTGCAAGCTTCTTGTTGTGGTGGCTTCTCTTGCATAGCACAGGCTCTAGGTGAGTGGGCCTCAGTACTTGTGGCTCTCAAGGTCTGAAGCACAGGCTCAGTAGTTGTGGCGCATGGGCTTAGTTGCTAGACCAGGGATCGAACTTGTATTCCCTGCATTGGTAGGCAGAATCTTATCCACTGTGCCACCAGGGAACTCCCTCTATTAACTCTTGTCCTATCTCTTTCCTCAAACTCAGAGCCAAAATTCTTGAAAAGTTACCTCTCTTTCTTTTTTTAATTCTCACCTTAAATCCACCACAGCCAGGCTCTTGCTGTCACCGCACCATCCACATTCAGCCTTTGCTTTGCTTACCCGCTCTCTGGCATCTGAAACTGTTACCTGCTCTCTCACTTCTGATGGGTTCTCCTCTCTGGCTTCCAGGAAATCAATGTTCTGGTTAATCTTTAAATATACCACCTCCTCATTTCCACTGCAGACACCTCTTCTGCCTCCATCCATCAAATGCCTGCTGTCTGTAAGAGCCTAGTCCTTCGATCTTCTCACTTCATGCCCTCCCTTAAGGTCATCTCCATATGTGGATGATTCTCAGACCTTTATCCCCAAACCAGATCTCTCTCTCTTCTGATTTCTAGGCCTGAAGTATTTCACTCTGGATCCACCTGGAAATCTTGGTCACTTTCAACTCAACGTATCCCAAACTGAATTCATCCCCCTTTCCCTTCATTTAGAAAATGTTGTGTCCTTCAGAAACCTCAGTTATTCTTGGTGTCTCCCTCTCTCTCACAGAGCTCAGAATGGACATGTTGCAAATTGACTTAAGTCTAACTGGCTGTTAATAACTGCTAGATTCTTACTGGGAGATGTTGGAGCCCTCCAACAGTTAAAGGTAGGTGAAGACTTCATGGGGCTTCCCAGGTGGTGTTAGTGGTAAAGAACCCGCCTCCCAGTGCAGGAGATGTAAGAGATTCCAGTTCAATCCCTGGGTTGGGAAGATCCCCTGTAGGAAGGCATGGCAACCCCCTCCAGTATCCTTGCCTGGAGAATCCCATGGACAGGGGAGCCTGGTGGGCTATGGTCCATAGGGTCTCAAAGAGTCAGATATGACTGAAGTGACTTAGCACGAATGCACGCACCCTGTTACTGTAAGCTCAGCTCAATACATTAGGCACTGTATTAGCTGAGGTAAGGCAGAGCTGATGTAGCAAACAGATCCAAAAGCAGTCCAGTAGTTTAAAGCAAGAGCCTGAAAGGAACATTTCAAGTCAGCTGGTGGCTTTTATTCCACCAGGGACTCAGGTTCCTTCTAACACGATTTCCCACCATCTCCAGGGCTTCATTGCTTGCAGGGTCAAAGTCGTAGCTACCCAAATGGCAAGAAGGGAAAGAGAACACGGAGGAGGCATACTCATGGTCTTAAGGCTTAAGTTCAGAAATCTAGGTGCACATTCTCTTACATTCCATCAGATAAAACACAGCCATGTGACCATACCTATCCATTAGATGGGCTGGAAGTATGGTGTAGACGTACCTAGGAATGGATTTTTTTTTCATGGATGACCAGTTGTTACCTTTCCTGTCTAACATGCTAAGTCGTTTTAGTTGCATCCAACTCTTAGAGACCCTATGGACAGCAGCCCACCAGGCTCCTCTGTCCATGGGATTCTCCAGGCAAGAATACAGGAGTGGGTTGCCGTGCCCTCCTCCAGGGGATCTTCCCGACCCTGGGATGCAGGCAGGTTCTTCACCACTAGGGACCCCTGGGAAGCCCTGTACCACCCCTGGCATATCGCCAATTATCTTTCATGAAACGGTTAATCCAGACAAGTGCCATAATATTCTAGAGGCAAGTTCAGCTCCTCACTAGTCAGAACAGGGAGCAGAATCTTCAGGTCTAGACCAGAACCAGAGCCAAGGGGGCTATTCTGAAAGATAATCTGCTGGGCTCATAAATTCATAAACTCCAGTACATATAAGGGCAGAAGTGCCTCGGCAGTATTGACAGTTAATATATACAAGTTAAACACTGCTCATTTTTCCAGTTAAAATTATTTCGATGGCTTCTTAAGCTGATTAACAATTAGCATATTCAGACAGAAGTAGTTGAATTGCTTATAATAAGTCCTCTGGATTGTGGGGACCTGATAAAGGCATTTCAAATATATTCTGGAGAGTAAATACCCAAGGAGGGGTTTTCACATGCTTAATGATATGTCTAGAGTAAAACTAACAAACACATGTACATCACATTGTCCGTGCTCTTGATACATATTGCAAGCATTATACACACAATGCGGAAGATTAGATGTCAGAATAGAGGTGATAATTATCAGGTTGGGTTCAATCTGTCCAGTTATTAACATACAAATATTCCCAAAGAGATTCTGTAATTCAGGATTTTATGAAGGAAAACAAAGGGATTTAAGAATGACTGAATCCATTCTGCACATCAGATTGTCAATTTCCAGTTCCCCCTTTCTAAGAAACTGGCCTTAACATCTAACCTCTGTGGCCAGGGGAATGTTTCCAGGATAGCCAGCATTCCCTTTTTTGGGGTTTCATATTGCTCTCATCTCACACCATTTGCGGATATTTACTTATTGTTTCTAGGTCTTTATGATATACGAAAATGGTTCTTCTTTTTTTTTTTTTCCTTCAGTCCTGGCACAAAATACAGGATCACTGATACAGTCCTTATCATTTCCTTTGCATGTGACTGTGTTATTGCCTGTGAAAGGAAAATATGACTGATGGTTAAAGCAAGGACTCTGGACTGATCAGGGGGGGCCTGAATCTCGGCACCACTATTAACCAGCTGTGACCTTATACTCATTACTCAGCCTCCCTCTTCCTCTGTTTCCTTCCTATAAAATGAGTTACAGGTGCGAAGGACTCAGAACATTATCTGGATACAGTAGTACCAGATAGGTATTGGTTATTATCCTTGGTTTCTCCCAACACACCAGCAGATTGTGAGCCTTTGAATCCTTTCCACGTTATTATTATTTTTTCTTTGAAGAAGTAAACCAGAAACAAAAGCTTTTTCACATTTTTAAAATTTTATTTTTGGAGTGTAATAGCTTTACAAGGTTGTGTTGCTTTCTGCTGTACCCCCCGAGTGAAGCAGCCATATATATATACATACACCCCTTCTCGGGGAGTCTCCCTTCCACCCTCCGGGTCATCACAGAACACCGGATAAGCTCCCCATGCTATACGACAGCTTCCCACTAGCTGTCTGTCTTACACACAGTAGTGTATGTGTCAGTGCTATGTTCCCACTTTGTCCCACCCTCTCCCTCCCCCACTGTGTCCACGTGTCCTTGCTCCACATCTGCGTCTCTAGTCCTGCCACGTAAATAGGTTCACCAGTACCATTTGTCTAGATTCCATCCACGTGTTAATATACAGTATTTGTTTTTCTCTTTCTGACTTACTTCACTCTGTATGATAGACTCTAGGTCCCTCCCTGTCACTACAAATGACCCAATTTCATCCCTTTTTATGGCTGAGTAATATTCCATTGTATGATATACATCATCAATATATATCACATCTTCTTTGTCCAGTCATCTGTTGATGGGCATTTAGGTTGCTTCCACGTCCTGACTATTGTAAATAGTGCTGCAGTGTAAATTGGGGTACATGTGTCTTTTATTTTAATTTTTATTGGCATATAGTTGATTTGCAATATTGTGTTTGCCATGGGTATCTTTTTTAATAATTTAATTAATTTATTTTTGGCTGTGCTGGGTCTTCATTGCTGCTCGGGCTTTTCTTTAGTTTCGGCAAGCAAAGGCTACTCTCTAGTTGCGGTGTACAGGCTTCTCACTGCAGTGGTTTCTCTTGTTGCAGAGCTCAGGCTCTAGGACTCATGGACTTCAGTGGTTGCGGCACACGGGCTCAGCAGCTGTGGCTACCGGGCTCTAGAGCAAAGGCTCAATAGTTGTGGCACAAGGACTTAGCTTCTCCGAGGTGTGTGGGATCTTCCCGGATCAGGGATTGCACCCTTGTCTCCTGCATTGGCAGGCAGATTCTTTACCACTGACTCACCAGAGAAGCCCGCATGTGTCTTTTTAAATTATGGTTTTCTCAAGAGTGTTTGCTTGGGGTTTCCTGGTGCCTCATACAGTAAAGAATCTGCCTGAAATGCAGGAAATCTGGGTTTGATCCCTGGGTTGGGAAGATCCCCTGGAGAAGGGAAAGGCTACCCACTCCAGTATTCTTGCCTGGAGAATTCCATGGACAGAGGAGCCTGGTGGGCTACAGTCCACGGGGTCACAAAGAGCTGGACACGACTAAGCACAGCATGGTAGCTCTATCTTTGGTTTTAACACAGACTTTTATACTTTAGGGCTTCCCTGGTTGCTCAGTGGGTAAAGAATCCGCCTGGAATGCAGGAGACCTTGATTTGATTCCTGGGTCGGAAAGATCCCCTGGAGGAGGGTTAGGCTACCCACTCCAGTATTCTTGGGCTTCCCTTACCATTCTTAACATGTCACTCCCACTATCTACCCATCAAAGAATCGCAGGTCCAGGTTCAGGCTGCCGTTGGAATTGTTTTGAAATTTGAGATGCTTAAGATTGTGATTCCGGCATAGAAAAAAATTACTTTTTTCTTGTCGCTTATCAGCTGTCTGCCTCTTATATATTTAACTGATTATCAGCCTTTCAAAAAAAGAGAACTGAGATAATTTTTTTGAAAGGAAAAAAAGTCAGTAGGCAGCTGTTGAAAGAAAGTCTAAAAGAGAGTTTTCAGATCACCCAGGCATTGAATTTATGTACACACTCTTTGTTCCTCTCGTTTTTGTTGTTTAGTCCCCAAGCCGTGTCTGACTCTTTGTGACCTCATGGACTGTAGACCACCAGGCCCCTCTGTCCATGGGACTTCCCAGGCAAGAATACTGGAGTGAGTTGCCATTTCCTCTTCCAGGGGATCTTCCCAACCCAAGGATCGAACTTGAGCTTCCTCTCATTAGCTTAACATCAGACTTTTACTGATGTTAAGATATTCTGCAAATTCTGAGGAAGTTATTTTTAAGTCAATTGTCTATGACAGATTGTGTAATTTTGAGCTTCACATTAACTGTTTGTCCATTGAGTTTCCAGTAAATATTTTACCGTCTTCTGATTGGAATCAATACTAATGGCCAAAAGATATATAACATGTTTGTTATTGTTTAGTCACTAAGTCATGTCCAACTCTTTGCAACCTCATGGACTGTAGCCCACTGCAGGATCCTCTGTCCATAGAATTCTCCAGGCAAGAATACTGTAGGGGGCTGCCACTCCCTTCTCCAGTGAATCTTCCTGACCCAGGGATTGAACCTGTGGCCTTCTGCATTGGTAGGCAGATTCTTTACCACTGAGCCACTAGGGAAGCCCATGTGAAATTTAGAGGATAGTTTATTTTTAAAAGTTCCACATAGACTAACACACTTGATTATATCATGAAGTGGAGCCAAAATCGGCTAAGCTCAATTCATTGCTTACCCATTGCTCAGGTAAGAGCAAATCATCTTTCTGCTTTCCTGTACTCCTAGGCAATACAGCTGCCAGAATTTATGTAGCTGGATTACTGGGATATGGGGATTCTGGTTTGCCTGGGATTTCCATAGTTGCAGCATGAAAAGTCCTAAGTCACAGGAAATACCTCAGTTCTGATCAGGCCAGGATGTTTGCTCACCCTAGCTGGGGGGTAAGGAGGTTTTATATGCCAGCCTAGAAAGCCCTGAGTACTAGCAGAGCAGCACCTCGAACACATAGGTGCCAAGTACTGTCCTCCATCCACAAGCTCCTAGGAGCCCTTCCTCCCAGAGAAGAAAAGAGAAGCAACATCCCCAGTCACTCCCTGACAGTTGCAGGTCTGCCGCTCAGCATCTAGAATGCTGTGTGCGATCCACAACGCCCACAGCTGGGTGAGCTTCAGCTGGACTCACACGTCATTCAGACCAGGGCTGACTGTCTCATTACCTTGTGTCCTTTATGGAGATAAAAGATAATAATGGCTACGAGTAGGAGCTGGGGCTTCGGTGGTCCAGTGGTTAAGCATCCACTGGCCAAACCAGGGCACATGGGTTCGATCCCTGGTCCTGGAAGATGCCGTGTGCCATGGGACATCTAAGCCCTTGAGCTGCAACTACTGAAACCCGAGTGCCTAGAGCCCATGCTCTGCAACAAGAGAAGCATGAGAAGCCCATGCACTGCAATGAAAAGAAAAGCCCGAGAGTGCATACCGTTAGCTGCAACGAGAGAAAAGCTGGTGCAGCAACAAAGACCCAGTGCAGCCATAAATAAATCAATCTTAAAAAAAAAGCGAGAGAGTAGGAGTGGAATTCAAGGCCCTGTTCTGTTCCTTATTGGGCGTGGTGGCCCAGAATTTCTTTCCCTGTGAGGCTCTGGTTAGAATGTGTCATAAGGGAGATTCTTCCTTCAAAGACATAAATTTACTTAGATCAAGAAACCCAAAGTGAAAGGCATTGACTTGCCAAGTTTTGGGCGACCAGTCCTAGAGTTTGCCCTGTGTTAGAAATCAAACCATATGGCAACCTGTCCATTCTTTTCCATCAGTAAACCACTGCCGAAGATCTCTGTGAGCCAAAGCATTCTGACTTCTGAGACATCACTGCCACCTTTTACCGTGGGTGTGCCCACACATCTTATTTTTGATGGTTAAACGCTGTCACTTGGCCTCTGCTACCCTGGGGTGCCCTCAGCCCCATTCAAATCAATGGGCCCCTCCTGATGGTGACACCCTCTTCAGTCACACCTAGCCTATGAAAGAGAGCAGGGACAGAGACTGGCAAGGATGTAGGTGCCTTAGTGAAGGGACTGATCTTCTGGGCCTTCCCCTGGAACAGAGCGGGGAGGTGGATGTGACGATCACACAAGATGAATTAGGTCCAACGTTCCTGTCTCCTTAAGCTTTTGCAGCCCTCCTCCACATTATGCCAGGAAAGCATTCTGGTAAGTGTACTCGGGTCAATACATCTGAAAGCGTTAGTCACTCAGTCCTGTTCTACCCTTTGAGACCCCACGGACTAGAGCCCAACAGGCTCCTTTGTCCATGGAATTCTCCAGGCAAGAATACTGGAGTGGGTTGCCATGCCCTCCTCCAGAGGATCTTCCTGACCCAGGGATCAAACCCGGGGCTCCTACGCTGCAGACAAATTCTTTACCGCTGAGCCACCAGGGAAGCTCATTTGGCCTGACCTCAGGTTGTACCTCATTCTTCTGGTTTTAACATCTCTAAAGTAAATTCCCACATGTGTTTCTCAGGTTTCTGATGAGCTGTATTAGAAAATGTGGCAGTTCTGTTGGCACGGAAACTATTTCTTCTTGGGTCATAATGTGTACCTGTCCTGTGGGAACATGTTGAGGTTCAACCTGACTTATGCGTCTAGTCACAAAACTGGGCTGCTGGGTCTTGAGAATGAAAGGTCCCTTTCAAGACATCTTGAGTGGCCTCAGGTGGGTTTCTCACAGGCATCCAAGCGAGGGAAGGCTTGTTTGCTTGCAAGCTACTGTTATAGGAAAGAGAGGCTCAGAAACTAAATTCCATCATTGTGATAATTCAGCAACTCAAACAATTAAATTTTATGTTTATTTCTCAGTAGTACCAGCATAAGCTTCTTTTAGGGCTGTCATGGAAGAGTTCTAGTTCTCCAAATGTGACTTTTTGGTTGATGATGTTATTTGGCTGTGCTGGGTCTTAGCTGTCATATGCAGAATCTTCACTGGAGTACAAAGGATCTTTTAGTTACAGCATTCGAACTCTTAGTTGTGGCATGTGGGATCTAGTTCCCTGACCAGGGATCGTACCTGAGCCCCCTGTGCGTTGGAAGTGCAGAATCTTAGCCACTGGACCAGGGAAGTTCCTCTCCAAGTGTGACTTGAGCTCAGAGTTAAAACATTTGAGTTGGTCATTTTCTTTCTGTAAAGTACTCAAGTGTACTCAGAAATAATTGATCTTGCACCACATTTCTTATTTCATCACTGACTGCTATAACAGGTGCAGCAACCACTTGGGATGCTAAGACATTTGTTTCAGTTTGCACTTTAATACCATCAACCACAGGTGAGAGTTTGGTTGTGCTATCTCAGAATGCCAGGAATTATTAGCTTCCTATACCCCACTAGCCTGCAGTGCAGGAGACCCCAGTTCAGTTCCTGAGTCAGGAAGATCTGCTGGAGAAGGGAAAGGCTACCCCCTCCAGTATTCTTGGGCTTCCCTGGTGGTTCAGCTGGTAAAGAATCTGCCTGCAATGTAGGAGATCTGGGCTCAATCCCTGGATTGGGAAGATCCCCTGGACAAGGGATACTGGCCTGGAGAATTCCATGGACTATACAGTCCATGGGGTCACAAAGAGTTCGACATGACTGAACGACCTTCACTTTCACCCCACTGGCAAGGAGCTCAACACTGTGCTCAAATGCCAGGACATCACCAGACAAACTCCCAAATCCCATCTCTGCAGGTCTGCCTCTTAGGGCAGCTTCTAGCACTGATTTGGTAACAGACTGTAGCAGTGAGTGTCCATGCATAATATGAAAGTGAAAGTTTAATATCAAGAATTACAGTGTCAGACTTTATTTTTTTGGGCTCCAAAATCACTACAGATGGTGATTGCAGCCATGAAATTAAAAGACACTTACTCCTTGGAAGGAAAGATTTGTCCAACCTAGATAGCATATTAAAAAGCAGAGACATTACTTTGCCAACAAAGGTCCGTCTGGTCAAGGCTATGGTTTTTCCAGTGGTCATGTATGGATGTGAGAGTTGGACTGTGAGGAAAGCTGAGCACCGAAAAATTGATGCTTTTGAACTATGGTGTTGGAGAAGACTCTTGAGAGTCCCTTGGACTGCAAGGAGATCCAACCAGTCCATCCTAAAGGAGATCAGTCCTGGGTGTTCATTGGAAGGACTGATGCTGAAGCTGAAACTCCAATACTTTGGCCACCTCATGCAAAGAGTTGACTCATTGGAAAAGACCCTGATGCTGGGAGGGATTGGGGGCAGGAGGAGAAGGGGATGACAGAGGATGAGATGGCTGGATGGCATAACCGACTTGATGGGCATGAGCTTGAGTAAACTCCGGGGGTTGGTGATGGACAGGGAGGCCTGGCATGCTGCGATTCATGGGGTCGCAAAGAGTCGGACATGACTGAGCGACTGAACTGAACTGAACTGAACAGAATAATAACTATGAGAGGTAAAGAGAACTCTACAGAGTACCCTAGGACTGAGAAAAGTACCCGAGTAAGAAGCAAACTTGGAATGGTTCCTGTTGTCAAGCTGGGACTCAAACCTGTGGAACCCTAACCCTAACCCTAGAGGACTGGTTGCAGCCCATGGGATGGCCTTCAATTTAAACATCAGCCAAGCAGAAAATACTCTTCTGGGCAGGAGGAGGGCTGGCCAGGGTGTCAGTAGGACTGGCAAGAGGACACACCTCTGGGATACAAACAGGCAAGGCTGGCAAAGACTCTGGCGTCCAGGAGGACAGAGGCTGGCATGTGGGTCTGTGCGGGGATTTGGGGCACAAGAACCCGTTTTCCAGTGGGTAGTCATGAGGCCTGATGTCAGGAGGGCTGCAGCTTAGCTGTGTTGGTAATGAGAGCTTACCTTTGTGTGCACAGCTGGTGTCTTCGTTTACTAGGACTGCCATAACTGGGTACCACAGACTGGGTGGCTTCAACAACAGATATGTACTTCCTCATAGAAAATGTGTATTTCCTGATCGCATGCTACTGACAGCCACATGTATTGCAAGCAAGAAGCAAGTAGAAACACACCTGAATCAGGAAAGGGTGCCCCTTCCTCCTGCGATGTCCCTCCAGCACCCTCTACTGGCGAAGTTTAATATCAGGCTGACTGCCAAGGAGAAATGCTTCCAGGGTCCAGCTCCATTATCACAGAGCAGATAATGCAGGTTGAATTTAGAGCTGAGAGGCAATAACTAGATAACTAGCATGCCAGTTCTTCATTTCTGTGAGATTTCTGATGTTCTCTTGACAAACTGTCTGCTGAGAGTGACCCGTTTGCAACTAAGAACTGATATCCTTGTGTTCTTGACTTTTTGACAGTAGTTGGGCATGATTGTATCTTCAAGTTATCATTTTGGGATAAATAGACCAAATTTCCCCTCCTATATTATTATTTTGGTAAGTGTAAATTAAAATGATCTGAATTCAAAATGGGTCATGATTATGGACTATGGGAACAAGACCAGAAGTCCAGCAATCTGGTTGCTCCTCGTATCTGCTTGATTCATCCAGTTTCAAGGCCGATACTCTTGCTGTCCTCTCTGCCTGGAGCAATCGTCCCACAGCTATTACACAGTTCCTCCATCACATCATAATCCTCTGTTCAACTACTACTCAGAATGTCCTCCCAGGCATTCTATCAAAAATAGCCTCCTTTACCCTTAACCCAACTCTTTCCCTTTACCATGCTCTATTTTTCTTTACAACTTAACCACTATGCCAAATTATATTATTTTAAATAGTATATTTATTTATTTGCCTATGCATTCATTCATTTATTTGTTATTAAAACCCAAGCTCTAGGGAGATAGGGACTCATCTTGCTCATTGACAGCACATGGCATATAGTAGGTATCTGAGAAATATTAATTAAAGGAACGACTTTAGGTGTTAGGAAACAGCTGGTTCTTCTGGAACATAAATCCATATGCAGACAGAATTTTAGCTTCTAGCTTAATTAGCATAACAGCAATGTGATTGCATTTTGAGTGTTATCACCTCACCTTGATGAAAGCGACGTTCATTACTTTTTGTGTGTATGGTATAATTAACAAGTAAAATTCATCTTTGTGTGTGTGCACATTTCTATGAGTTCTGACAAATGTATACAATTGTGTAAAACCTTCGCAATCAAGATGTGGAAGAGGGACTTCCCTGGTGACCCAGTGGTTAAAGACTTCACCTTCCAATGCACGGAGTGCAGGTTCAATCCCTGATCAGAGAGCTAAGATCCCACATGTCTTGTGGCCAAAAACCCAGAACATAAAACAGAAGCAATATTGCAAAAAATTCAATTAAAAACCTAAGAAAAGGGTCCGCATCAACAAAAACTTAAAAAAAAAAAAAGATACAGAACAGTTGCAGCATCCCTCCAAACTCCCTCATGCCTTTTTATGCTCAACCTCTCCTCTGACCTCCAGCTTCCAGCAACCACTGATCTGTTTCCTATCCCCATAGTTTCACCTTTATCAGAATATCATATAAATGGAATCCTTACAGTACACTGCTTTTGGAGTCTGTTTTCTCTCACTTCAAAGTGAAAGTGTTAAGTCTCTCAGTCATGTCTGACTCTTTGTGACCCCGTGGACTGTAGCCCGCCAGGCTCCTCTGCCCACGGAATTTTCCAGGCAAGAATGCTGGAGTGAGTTGTCCAGGGGATTTTCCCAACCCAGGGATCAAATCTGGGTCTCCCACACTGCAGGCAGATTCTTCACCATCTGAGCCACTAGAAGCCCTTCTCTTAACCTGGGATAACGCATTTGAGAGCCACGCCTAGATCAGTAATTACTTTTTATTGCTGAGTAGTGTTCCATCATGAATATGTGCCACAGATTGTTTACCTTTTATGAGCTGAAGGACATTTGGGTTTTTTTCCCCAGTTTGGGGTGATTATAAATTGAGCTACTGTAACCATTCATGTGCAGGTTTCTGTGTGAACCTGTTCCCTTTTCTCGGGTAAATATCTACGAATATGCTGAGTCAAGTGGTAAAAGCAGAGTTAACTAGGAGAAACTGCCAAACTGTCTTCCAAAAGACAGCACTGTTTGCATGTCCATTGGCATGTGGCTACCATGAGTTATAACGCAGCATGGCACTAGGGATAAATAAGAAATCTGACCTTCTTGTTCCTCGAAATCGGCTTGGTTTTTCTCTACTTCCAGGCTTTGTACTTGCTGTTCTTTTTTCCTAGAGCACATTCACACCTGTTACTGTAACTTCACTGACTTTGGAGGAGGGTCTACCTACACACACAATATCCACCAGCCAGAAACAAATTGAAGACACTCAGAAACATGAATGCAGGAATGGGGAAAAATTATGAAAATGTATGTCTTTTTCTTACAATCTTCTGCATATCATGAGATCGTAATAATTTTCAACTAGTGGTTAATTAATCTGTCAGGAATTCCCTGGCAGTCCAGGGGTTAAGACTGTTCTTTCACTGCCAAGGACCTGGGTTCCATCTCTGGTCAGGGAACTAAGATCCCACAAGCCATGTGGCCAAAAAAAAAAAAAAAAAAAAACTTTCTTGTTTTCAAGTGAATTTATTTAAAATATTCATTGAGAATTCATTATGTTATGTCAGAGACATAAACTCATTCTTGATGCTAAAGTGTTATAGTTGCCCTTGTCTCTCTTCAAGGAAATAATGCAAATGGAAAGGAATTATTGTTTATGAGGCATTCCTGGAACAAGACTTGAACTTGGATCCCAGTAATTTTCACTGATACAGTGCAAGTATTTCTATTGCCTAAGCATAAAGGAAGTAAGAGTCACAATCATGTATTTTTGGTACAATGCTCACTGTTGCCTAAAGAAAAATTAAATGATAATTTTAATTTAATTTTGTATTTCATTATTTAAAAATATACAATTTTTAAAGATTACTTTCCATTTACAGTTATACAGCCAATATTTTGTAATAACCAGCAGTAACTTTAATTTTTACAAGAAGATTCCTAGTTTTAAACTCTAACAACAGAAATCCAATTAGCATTAGCATAATTACTTTCCATTTCTTTACACTGAACTTGTACTTTATGAGTGGGTAGGATATTTCCTTTAAATTTTGTCCATAATTTCAACAAGTTCTCTATTTTCTGTTCTGCATTCTCCCACCCCTGAATAATGGAAACCATTTAAGAAACTCAGGCTTAGGAACTGAATGTGAAAATCATTCTCCTAGAATAGAACTTTAAAATCAGCTATCTCTTAACTGGGTAGTTCCTCCTTGGTGATTTCAAGAAAGAGGGAGTTTGGGAAGAAAAGGAAAGCTGAAGATGCCTGCAAACAATCACAATATTTAATAAACATGTTGGATCCATGCTATAAAAAGTTTTACATACATGATTCATTCAACGAATATTTATTGAAGGCTTGCTCTGTGTTAAACACCCTTCCAGGCATTGGATATAAGTACTGGTAAAACAGGAAACATCCTTGCCCTTATGGAATTTAAATTCTAGATGATGAGGACAGACAATAAGTAAAGTCAAATTATGTACGGAGCTTCCCAGGTGGCTCAGCTATCAGGAATCCACATGCAGAGGCAAGAAACACAGGTTTGATCCCTGGGTTGGGAAGATCTCCTGGAGAAGGGAATGACAACCCACTCCAGTATTCTTGCCTGGAGAATGCCATGGACAGAGGAGCCTGGTGGGTTACAGTCCATGGGGTCGCAGAGTGTCGGACACGACTGAGTGCCTAACACCTTCAGGTGGCTCAACGGTAAAGAATCCACCTGCCAAGTCTGGAGATCCCTGGTCCAGGAGGACCCTCTGGAGAAGGAAACGGCAACCCACTCCAGTATTCTCGCCTGGGAAATCCCATGGGCGATGGAACCTTGTGGGCTACAGTCCATGGGGTTGCAAAACAGTCAGCCATGACTTAACAACAACAGCAACAGCAAATCAAATTACATTGCGTTTTACTATGGAGAAAAATAAAGCAAGAAAAGAGAAAAGGAAATGTGTCTATTTCGAGTGTGTACTTTGAGAGAGGGAAGACAAACATGTAGGTTTCACCAAGACGGTGATATTCGGGCAGAGCCTGAAGGAGCTGAGGGAGCAGCATTGATGGAACCCCGGGGGAAGAATTCCAGGAACTGCAAGGAGGCCTGCAGAGCTGGAGCAGGGGAGCAGGGGAAGACTGGAAGGAGAGTCAGGAGGAAACAGGCAGCCTTATCACACAGCACCGGAGGGCCATGTTTAGGATATTGGCTTTACATTGAGATAACTCGGGCGCCCCTGGAAAGTTCTGAGAGGCATGACAAGGGCTGGCTTGTGTTTTCATAGGATCACCTGGTGAGGACAGAACAAGAGGGGGCAAGCGGAAAGGAGGGAGGCCAGTTAGGAAGTACCAGTATATTCAGGGCATATCACATAATACTTGTAGTATATAAGTATGTAGTTCAGAAAAAGATGGTGACGTGGACCAGGGTGGTCGAAGTGGAGGGAAGGAAAGGTGGGCTTCTGCACCAATTTTGGAGGTGGAGCCCAGAGGCTCTTGTGATGTCTTGGATGTGGAATGTGACAGGAGAGGAACCATGGGCAATCCCAGGGTTTGGCCAGAACAACTAGAAGAGTGATGCCATTACTGAGGCGGTATAGAGGGTGGGAGGAGGTTTGAGAGGGAAGACAGAGAGCTCAGTTTTGAACATGCTGAGTTGGTGGTACCTATTTGGAATTCAAGGGGTAACATCAGGTAAGCAGTTTAACAGTCAATTCTGTTCAAGTTCAAAGGGAAAGTTTAGGTGCAGGTACACATTTAGGAATAATCAGTATACAGATGATATTTAAAGTCACGAGACCAGATGAGATTGTTTTCTTGTGCAATCCTTACACCACCACCACGAGGTAGGTAGTATTTTACTCATTTTAGATATAAAGAATCTGAAGCTGGAAAGATTTAGTTGGCTCTTAGTTATTAAACATGTGGATTTAAATGTTCATTCTTCTTTCAATTTTCATCTGGCAATAAATTGTTCTGTTGTTGTTGCTTAGTTGCTAAGTCGTGTCCAGCTCTTTTGGAACCCCATGGACTGTAGCCCACCAGGCTCCTCTGTCCATGGGATTCTCCAGGCAAGAATACTGGAGTGGGTTGCCAATTGCCTTCTCTAGGCGATCTTCCTGACCCAGGGATCAAATCCACGTCTTCTGCATTGGCAGGTGGATTTTTTAACGCTGCACCACCAGGGAAGCCCTATGGATAAATTACTGTAGGTAAATTATTTCTTTAGGCCTGGTTTCCTTTCATGCAGAATTAGAGGAGAAACAGTTTTCTGACTGGATGGTGTGAGAATCCCAAATCTCCCCGACAGTCCAGCAGGGATGCCCCTGAATGAAAAAGGCAGGCTCAGAGGAAGGACTCAGGTGCCTTCACAGGTCAAAGGGTCAAGTCTCTGCTTTAATCTGTAATTTATATATTGGGACTTTATGTAGGCTTCTATTTGCAGAATGCATTTCTGTTGCCTATTTAACAGAAGTCTGAGAAATTCACTGGACTAGGTGGTCTCTATGGACACTGCTGCTGCTAAGTTGCTTCAGCTGTGCCTGACTCTTTGCGATTCTATGGACTGTAGCCTGCCAGGCTCCTCTGTCCATGAGATTCTCCAAAGAATACTGGAGTGAATTGTCCTGCCCTCCTCCAGGGGATCTTCCTGACCCAGGGATGGAATCTGCGTTTCTTATGTCTCCTGCATGGGCGGGCGGGTTCTTTACAACTAGCGCCACCTGGGAAGCCCTTCTACATCCCCTACCTATTTCAAGAGTTCCAGTTATTCATCCAACAAGCAATTAGTGGGTGCTCCTACTGTTCTAGGCACTGGGCACTGCTTTTGCGATTCTAGCTCAAGGTCGAGAAGGGAAGGAAAGCTAGGAAGTTTTTTTCCCATTTTCTAATTAAAATGTCAATAGATGAGGTGGACTAACTGAATATCTATGTTTCTACTGGCCGGTTTATCCATCCATCCATTATCAATCTTCTATTTATCATTATCTCTCTCAACTAATTCAAGAAAAAGCACCCAATTAGAAAGACAATACTGTTGGTAGCACTGAACTTAGAAAGTGCTGACATAGTGATTTGCTTCAGTGTTTTTCTTTTTCCATAGCTGCTTACCTTTCAAACAAGGGAATGGGGGAGAAAGGAACTAACATTCTTTATCATGTGCCAGGAAATTTATCAGTTTTGCCTCACATCAACCAAGTGAAGTTAAATTTTCCCCCCTGTGTTTAGCAGATAAGGAAACTACAGCTGAGTTTATGTAATTTTTATAGATCAAATATGTTGCATATGGATGATCCCATATAGTGTGTTACTATATATCAGAAATACGTTAGTGACTAGTGCAATCCAATGTTTTTCTAGTGGCCACATTTAAAAAACAGGTAAAATTAATTGCAATAACATATTTGGCTCAATATACAAAAATGTGATTTCAGCTTGAAATCAGGAAATTACTAATGAGATATTTTGCACCTTGTATACTAAGTCTTTGGAATCTGGTGTGTATTTAACACTTACAGGACATCTCAATTAAGACAAGCCACGTGTCAAGTACTTGATCATCTCATGTGGCCGGTGGCTCCACTGGGCAGTAGAGCATACACAGCAGGCCACCAGTTAAGCCCAGAAATAACATCTTGCTGTTGTTGTTCAGTCGCTCAGTTGTGTCCAACTCTTTGCGACCCCACGGACTGCAGCACACCAGGCTTCCTTGTCCTTCACCATCTCCCGGAGCTTGCTCAAACTCATGTCCATTGAGTCAGTGATGCCATAGGAAGAACTAAAGTTTACATTCATTTATTAGTTTAAAACATGATATTTAGGACCAGTGCCTATCTAATGTTATTATAAAGCCATATTATAATAACCTATTACCCATGACATATCTATTTTTCTTTAGTTTTAATTATATCTATATGTATGTTTACTTAATCATGTGTACATGAAAATCTGGGCTTCCCAGATGGCTTAGTTGGTAAAGAATCTGGCTGCAGTGCAGAAGACCTGGGTTCAATTCCTGGGTCAGGAAGATCCCCTGGAGAAGGAAATGGCAACCCACTCCAGTACTCTTGCCTGGAGAATTCCAAGAACAGAAGAGCCTGGCAGGCTATATATAGCTCATGGGGTCGCAAAAGAGTCAGACATGACTAAACGACTGAACAACATGAAAATCTACATTTTTATTATGGTGCCTCACATTGTGAATTTTTTAATGTGTTGTTGAACACCATTCATAATTTCTAACAGTGGCAATTAACCCTGGTTCTGGCATGTATTTAAATGTTAGCTCATTGATGTATGATAAATTACAAATATTTATTGAATGCCTACAGTGTGCTCTACTGGGGATATTTTAGTGGATAAGACAAAGCCCCAGTTATCATGGCATCTGCTTTCAGACAGATGATTCTGAAATCTACAAGATTATTTTTAGCCCCGTTTGAGAAACTGAACCACAGGAAGATCAGGTAACTGGGATACGTTAAAGGAGAGACCCAAACCTCGGTGAGCTCTCACCTGGACTTGCATTATCAGCCACTGCTCCACTGGTACCAAGAGTTCAGAGGACAGGTCAACAGAGCTCAAATAATTGTTCTATTAGTTTATGTGTTGAAGCTGCAATAAATTACCACAAATTTAGTGGCTTGAAACAATACAACTGATCTTACAGTTCTGGAGGTCAGAAGTCCAAACTCGGTCTCATGGCACTAAGTCAAGGTGTCAGCAGGGTTGGGACCCTCAAGGGGCTCAGAGGGGATAAGCTGTGTCATTGTCTTTCTCAGCTTCTAAAGGTCACCCACATTTCTTGGCTTGTGAACCCTCTATTGCCTCACTCAAACCTCTTGATTCTGTCATCACATCTCCTAATACTGACTTGACCTTCTTGCCTCCTTCTTGGAAAGACCCTTGTGATTACACTGCAGTCGCCTGGATAAACCAGGATAATCTCCCTGCCTCAAGATCCTCCTCAATTATATCTGCAAAGCCCCCCTACCATATAAGGTGATATATTTTCTGGCTCTGGCATTAGGACATGGACATCTTTGGAGGGTTGTATTCAGCTTGCTATTGTTATGGGCACCATATGGGTTAAAACTTGTGCTTTGAGAAAAAAAACTCATGGTTGGGGCGGAAAAGGGAGTGCTTTCTAGTAACTGTATTTGCAAAGTATCTTTTCTGTACAGTTCAGTACTACAGCTTTGTATTAAGTTTGCTTCGGCTGCCGTAACAAAAGGGTGGTTAAAAACCACATTCACTTTCTCATGTTCTGGAGGCCAGAGGTCTGAGGTCAAGGTGTTCAAAGGTTTCTGAAGCCTCTCTCCTTGGCTTGTAGACGACCATCTTCTCCCTGTGCGTTTAGTCATCTCTCTGTGTGTCTCTGTGTGTATCCAGACTTCCTCTGAAAGGAACACCAGTCACAATGGTTTAGGGTTTACCCCAACAACCTCATTTTCACTTACTAACCTCTTTAAAGACCTTGTCACCAAATATGGTTATGTTCTGTGTTACTGAGGGTGGCTTACGACTTTACTATATGAATGTTAGGGCAAAACAATTCAGCCCTTAACAAGTTTTAACATATACCAAACTCTATCTAACGGGGCCTTCCCGGGTGGCTCCTATGGTAAAGAACCTGCCTGCAATGCAGGAGACTCGGGTTTGATTCCTGGGTCGGGAAGATTCCCCCCGGGGAGAAGACGAGTCACAGACAAGGCCAGATCATGGTGGGCTTGCCAGGTGACTAGACTTTTAGTTTGTACTTGGTGACTGGGAAGGTCCTGGAGGGTTCTGAGCAGAGCAATGACATGATCTGATAGAGGACTTAAAAAAATGATTCTGGCTCCTGTGTTGAGAATATTCTGGAGAAGGCAAGGAAAGAAA